>NC_084818.1:14001112-14304509 GCF_963583255.1 Pyrus communis
TTCAAACTAGAGTCTTTAGTGTTGTGTTATAGTCATGTTGGAGTGTGTCAACTTGTAATTGTTCGCTCAAAGTTGAAGTTAATTGATTACAAATAATCTTTAGTGTATCTATTTATACTAAACTTGTGTAGTTCAAAAATAAATGTTAAACAACGTGGTACTCCTTTTGTTTCGTCTATAATGGCTCTATTTGATAGCTTATTTCAAAGTATTTGGTATGGTATTCATTATAGCTTGTGTATTCGTTTCATGCCAACTGCTCCATTTTGATGATGCAATATTCTTTGGATTTATAGCTTGTGTATATAAGGACAGGTTACCCTGACAGAGGAAGTGGAAACCCTAAAAGATAAGATTGTGGCCCAAGAAGTAGCCAGGGATGCTCGGGAAGCCCAGATTGCTGCTCAGTTTTCGACCTAGGATGAGAAGATGAGCATGATTTTACGGGTCTAACAGATGTCTGGCCTTCAAATCCCGATGCCATCACCTAATCTTGCTCCACCTTCAACCTTCCAACCATTTTGCCCAACTGATACCTAGTAGCTTGATGTATTAAACCTAGAAGACTACTTGTTGTAGTTTTTTCTTTTTTGTTCGGACATCTTGTATGTACATTTTCATATATTTTATAATTAAATAATTTTTCTTGGTTTATTAATTATTGTTTAGAATTTAATTAAAATATTTATTAAAAATTAAATAAAAAATATTTTTGCCAAAAAATAAAAATAAAAAAACAAAGGTTTGCGCGACGAAGAAGTAACATACGTTGCGCAAAGCGTCTTTGCACGATGTAGGTCCCTACGTCGCGCAAGGTAGCTTTGTGTGACGTAGGGACCTGCATCACGCAAAGTACTTTTGCGCGACAAAGGGACTTGCGTCGTGCAAAGTAGTTTTGTGCGACGCATGTTACTTCTTCGTCACGCAAACCCTGCTGTCACGGCCTTGGCTCGACGATTGGTACGCGATGAAGGTTTGTTGGGCTAATTTTTGCGCGACGATTTTTAACTTTGCGCGACGAAGGACATGCGTCGCGCAAAGTATTTTTTGTACTAGTGTAAATAGCCATTACTAAGAAAACCCTTGATGCTAGGTAGACATTACGAAGTTTGTTGAAAACCACTTTGACATAAAAGCAAGCCATGAATTTGAGAAGGAACCGGTAAGCGGAATAATAGTGCGAAAATGAGTTGCAAGCCAAAACCAAGCAAGTTGTGCAAATTTACAACTAAAATATAAATGCTTGATAGATTTATAATTATTGTAACAAAGTTGCCGTATTGGAACCAAACGAATGCCCCGTCACTATAGTTGATCCTTTGCTGGGAGCTTATTGAAAAGAATCCTCCAAACTAAAATAATATAGCGAGGTGGAATGAAAGGATGTCAAATAATGGAAGCCCGACTTTTAATAGGAAACCGATGACGAACAATTTTCTAACCATAAGAAAACCAAAAATAAACTCCAGATGTAGAAGGTTGCCCAATTAACATGTCATTTTCCTCATGAATTGGATGAGGTATCTTTAAAATCTTTTTAGCCAACTTTGGAAAAGTAGAAGAAAAAAAAAAAAAAAAAAGCAATAACTCATTTTCTCATACTACGAATAATGTCAAGACTTCAAAAAGGAGTAAGGACTGTAGCACCAACAACCTCCACAATAAGTGTATCAAACCACTAATCAACCAAAAGAGAAGTACTAGAACCATTTCCAATCACCCAAAGACAATTCTGAAATAAGATATGGAGAATGGAATTAACACCGGGCCATATAGAAGATCTCTTGTAACAAGAAGAGTATGAACGACCATGTAGATGAAATCGCACTCGAAAATAAATACTCCATAGAGAATCAAAAGTAATAATAACCTATCCAAGCTTTAAGAGAGCCGTAATATTTAGAGAGCAAAGATCGCACAACCCCAAACCACTTTATTTTTTCATGCACAAATCTGAAATCAAGAAACTGTGACAATCTTCTTTAAGGTCACGTCACCTGACCATATAAATTTGCAATTACATCGCGAAAGAGACCTTAGTAAGGAAGATGGCCATTGATAAACAGAAACTATGTGTAATCATACTCTGAAAAACTTATTTAATGAGTTGAACTCTTCCTACCATTGTTAAAACGTTCCCCTTCCAACTTGTTAACTTCAGGTTTATCTTCCAAGGCTTGAAGATGAGACCCCTAGACTTGTCACAGAAAAAGTTGAACTCTTAAATAGACAAATGGTACTTTACCTTGTTTGAACCCCAAGTACTGCTCGACCACAACTTTGTGAAGCCTTGAAATAGAGCCCAAGTAGAAAATACTTTTATCCTTATTGATAATTTGACTAGAGTCCCTACTATATATCTATCTAAGAAACCTTGCAGATTAAGCAAAGTGACACCAATATTTATGCAAAAACTAAATAGTTCACTTGCATAAAGTACATGAGAATAAGAAATACAACCTGTTCGAGCGAAATTTGTCTTAGTAAGCCCATCATGTTGAAACCGACTCAGAACCCTTGACGCATTCCCTGAAAACAAAAGAAAAGAGAAAAAATTATGTGGGGAACCATTGATTAAGATGGACAATTTAACACATCTCAAGATATTAGATACTAGTTCATAAAACAAGTGTAAAAACCAAAATTAGTAAGTACCCGTAATAGAAAAGACCAATTTAAAGTATTAAAAACCTAAGTTGTATCCACTTTAACTCCTATGTTACCACCACAAGCCACCCCAACAGTAGTTAGTTTAGGATATTTTACATACATTTTAGTTTAGGATGTTTTACATACATTTGTATGAACATTTTAGTTTTAATATAACCAAATACATTTTTTAAATATTGTGATTTCCCTTGAGATTATTATAATTTAAATTACGAATTATTTAAAAAAATTTAAAACTTTTGCCCGATGATTTCTTTCTTCGAGCTTGTATTCTGTACTCTTTTTTTTTTTTTTGCTTGAAATTAATTGAACGACGACCGTTTTGTTGGGCAAAATATTTTAAATTTTTATTTCTTGAAATATTTGGTTCGTCGGGCCAAGTTAGTCAACACACTTTAAATATTTGCCCAACAAATTTTCAACATTCATGCAAACATTTGAGTGACGGTGTTTGCCCCACTAAAATTGCCCGACAAATTTTCTTCGGACAAAAAACTAGGCGATTGAACCACTTTGGCTCAATGAAATTATTTCGTCTTGAAAAGGTTATTTTTTGTAGTGTTGATTGTCGAGATTTTTTCTTGTGTAGGGTACTCCGCTCCTCATTGTTGGCAAGAGGAGATAGTGTCGTTGTATTTCTTACATGGATTGAAGATTGGTTGTTGTACTCAACATTTTCTGCTCAAACATGGGATGAGGAAGTTAATTGTGGAATCAGATGTGCCAAAGCTTGTTGAGACTATTCAAGATAAAAGGGTGGTTGACGTTACTTTGAAGGTACTTATACATAATTTCCAAACTTTAACTACCATGGTGGAAACTATTAGTTTTCATTTCACACCAAGATCGTGTAATATGTCTGCTCACGCCATGGCCTCTTATGCTTCTACTTGGTGGCCGTCTCCCCAGTTTTGAGGGCGATGTAAACAGATCCATTTGACAAACAAATCTGTCAACTGTTTGACAAAACAAGTAAAATCTTTGTTTGTTTTGTTTTGTTTCCGTTAACCAAGGTAAAACTGTTTCAACCAAAAAAAAAAAAAAAGTTACAACCGTTATTTTTAGAATGTTGCTAGTTGAGTTCCAATAAAAATTTGATGGAAGTTCCATATACCATGCAGTATTTTTGTATTGTTTGTGTTATATATATGTGCATGTCTTTCGGTATTTTTTTTTCTTAAACATTTGCAGTTAATAGAAGATGGAGAAGGTAAGGCAATGGAGTTGGATCATTGGGGCATTAGCAATGCTTGCCATTTTGTTGTTTATGCATGGTGATGGTTTCAAGAAGACCCCAGTAAGGTCCTTCCTCTATCCCTTCTCATTCTTCTTTCTTGTTTAGTGCAACGGTGCAACCCATCTCTGCAATAGAGGCTCATGCATTGTCATTTTAATGTTGATAAGTCTGAGAAAAGGTGATGAGCTCTGAGCAGCCATATATCTGTTATTTCAGAATACTGTACAAATAAACTGTCTCGAAAAAGTTCTGCTTTGGTTTTGTTATAGATACTTAATTTCCATGATGACCGATAAATGATATTTTTTCCGATACATATGCTCTCAAAATTTTATTTGTGGCCCATATTACATTTTCAGGTGCTTTTTTAAGTTTGAATTCTTCATCAACATATTCTTGCAATCTCATTTGAAATTATATCCTCCTAATGTCATTTAGGATGTCCTCTTTTGATGATTCTTATTGTGCTTGATTTGAGTATTAATTCAATCGCCTTCTCTTCAAGAAAATCAACCACTCAATCCTGCCACACTTTCTATTTTACCTTTTTACGAACTACTGCCCCATAGTCAGGCTTTCTCTTTTAGGTTTTATTTTGTTTGGGGTGAAATATTGATTTATAAGAATTATAATGAAATTAATATATTTAGTGTAATTACAGAAGGCTACAAGCGGGTGTTACTGGGGCAGATACCGGGGTCAATCCGATGCTAACAAAGACTAAGAACCAGGTAAAGTGCAATCACTATTTGTTAGCTTGATCAACATTGTTATTGTCTTTCGATGACAAAAGGTTTCTCATAGTTCAGTGAACTCTTTCTCTTGCTTTCCCTATCTTCTTCTTTTTTTCATTTTTCATTTTTTTTTTTTATTTTTTTTTTATTTTATATAAATGTTTTCACGTCAGTTCTCTCAACGATGTTGTCTTGTAGGTGGTGATCGATAATGGCATCGTCCGACTCAACTTTTCTTATCCCGGAGGAGACGTCATTGGAATCAATTACAAGGGAATTAAAAACTTGCTTGAAACCAAGAATGCGCTAGATAATCGAGGGCAAGCACGCAATTTGCACTGATTTCTTTTGTTTACTGAATACATGCATAATTTGCACATTGTTTGAACTTTGATATATGTCAAACCTATAATACAGGTACTGGGACGTTGTCTGGAACAGAGATAGAGGTAAAGATGTGGTGGACAAGTAAGCCCTCTTCCTTCCATTTCTACCTAGCATAGTAGATTATCATTTCGATATTGACTAAAATTACGTCCATAACTCATTTGCAGGCTACAAGGAACTGGATTTAGAGTCATTACAGAGAGGGCCGACCAAATAGAGATTTCTTTTACTAAAACATATAATGTTTCCCTCGGTAATGCTACACTTCCCATGAATACTGACAAAAGGTACGGTTCTAATCTTTCCCAATAAGGAGTTTTATTATGCACTTCTCGCTATTTTTATTTTTTATTTTTTTTACCAATATGAAGTACAATTTTAGAGTGTCAATAACAACTAAAGCAGTTTATCAAACTTTATGCTCAAAGTTCTCTAAACCTAACATTAAATTCTTGTTGCAGATACATAGTGCAACGTGGTCGTGATGGGTTTTATGCCTACGCAATATTTGAGCGTCTTAAGGGGTGGCCCAGAACTAATGTGGATCAAATTAGATTTGTATACAAACTTCAACAAGACAAGTACGTGTGAAAAGTGCAAAAAATCTGTAATACATTAACGTAGTGTGTCAGGTTAACGATAAATGGACACTATATATTGTTATTAGAGTTTGACACAATTCTTCAACCTTATCAAATTGTAAAGGGATTGAAACCTCTTGATTAATTATTATGAAAATTTTCAATTCCAGATTTCCATTCATGGCTATATCAGACGACAGAAAACGAGTCATGCCAACAGCCAGAGACCGTACAAATGGCAAGCCCCTTGCCTACCCTGAAGCTGTCCTTTTAACCAAAACAAGCAATCCTGACCTTCGAGGAGAGGTACCACTTAACCTAGCATCACTTTTACGATTATTTTTCTTCTTTTGCTGAGAATATGATATTTCATTTTTGTTATTTTAATTTTTATGTTTGTTGCAGGTAGATGACAAGTACCAATACTCAACTGAGGACAAAGATAACAAAGTTCATGGTTGGATTTGTAATGAACCACCTGTAGGGTTTTGGATAATTACATCAAGTGATGAGTTTCGTACAGCCGGGCCTTTCAAACAAGACCTTACCTCACATGCGGGTCCAACTGTGCTCTCTGTATGTCCACTCATCTAATCAAATATTTCTTCTTACCATTATTGGCATATCCATATCTTCGGTGACGGAACTTAAGAACTTGTGATCAAATTCACCTGGTCCAATAGATGTTTGCTAGTACTCATTATGGCGGGAAGGAAGTTGGGATGACATTCAAAGATGGGGAGGCATGGAAGAAGGTTTTTGGGCCTGTCTTTGTCTATCTTAATTCAGTTCCAAGTTCAAATAATTCCCTCAGACTCTGGGAAAATGCTAAAGAACAGGTATTTACTAATTAATATTATGTTATAGGCAATCATTGTTGAAAGTAGCAATCCGAAATCAGAAAAGAAGAAACCTTGCATGTACTTATAAGTAATTAGGCTACTCTACCTCAACATTCTTCAACCATTTCTCTTTTCATTTTTCATACGGGTAGTAAATATTCGAACAGTACCTTTCCCAACGTCCAGAAGATAAGAAATAATGCACTAATTGAAGTGCATGATTCATGTAACTATTATTCAACTTGTAACGACTAGAAAATTTTATATTAGATGCTTGAAGAAGTCAAAAGATGGCCTTACAATTTCACTCAATCTGAAGATTTTCCATCATCGGATAAACGTGGATCAGTTGCGGGCCAGTTACTAATACAAGATCGGTATGTTCCTCGTTCGAATATTTACATTTTTTCCCTTCAAGAGTTTGAATGTAACTATAAAAACTGATCTTTTAGGTACATCAACGAGAGCCTTGTTTGGGCAAGTTCCGCTTACGTGGGATTGGCAGCACCTGGAAATGTGGGATCATGGCAAAAGGAAAGCAAGGTAACTTTTGAGATTTTTTCTTTGGTGAAACACAAATGTCTTCTATGGTGTTAATGGACGGGTCTCTCAATATTGAGCAATAAACAAACAAAAAGTACCTCCATTTGTTGTGAACTTATTCCTTTTTTTATTTAACGATATATTTACACTCAAGGCTGTAGGTAATAAATTGGTATCGAACTCGCCATCTACGAGATTTTAATCTAAGACATTTTTTGCGATCATTCCTTAACTGAAACATAACTTTTTTATTGCATACTTTTCGTTTCAGGGTTATCAATTTTGGACTCAAACTAACAAGCAAGGTTATTTCCTCATTAAAGACGTTCGACCTGGGAACTATAGTTTGTATGCAACAGTTCCCGGCGTTGTTGGGGATTACAAATATGAAACTATTATTAAAATTAAACCAAGTAAGTTATCTTTTCAAAATAAATATATATATTTGAAATTATAAACAAAAAATTATAATTATACTTTCGATTTCTAATTTGTTTTTCTTTAGTATAATTTGAAGTGCGGCGGAAATGAAAGAGTATGTCAGAAACCTCTTTCGTATTTTTGTTGGTCCAAAACGTGAATGAAGAAATTCAAGATGCCCAATGATTAATGCAGTACAGAACAGTTAAAAATTTCCGGACTAGATATTCACATCACTGAATTATATATGTAGGACGTGGAATTAATCTGGGCAATATAACTTACGTACCTCCAAGAAATGGTCCGACCCTGTGGGAAATTGGCATCCCAGATCGATCAGCTGCCGAGTTCAATGTACCTGATCCGTCCCCAACTCTTAGGAACCAATTATACACCAATCACACGGACAAGTTAGTCTTCGTATAGCAGTCGTATTTTGTTTTACTAGAGGGGAAATGTTCTCTTGCTAGATAGTTTAGCACATTATCAAACTGCGATTTTTCAAGTACTCTTAGCAATTGGTTTGTATGCTTACATAAGGTTATATTGCTTATAGGTTTAGGCAATACGGCTTGTGGGATCGCTATACAGATTTATACCCTAACCATGATCTCATCTACACCGTTGGTGCTGACGATTACCATGACAAGTGGTTTTTTGCTCATGTGACAAGGTACTTCATTGTTTTAACTTAACCTAACATGAGAACAATGCCTCTGCTTTTTTAGATTTGTAGGTACTCTTAATTTAATCAGGCATTGCAGGAACACTGGAAATAATACGTATGAAGCAACCACATGGCAAATTCTATTTCAACTTAAGAATTTGACTACTACCGGAAATTATACACTCCAATTGGCATTAGCCTCAGCCAACAATGCAGAAGTACAGGTATCGTTTAAATCCACAGAAAATGCTAAACAATGTGCAAATGACAGGGTTTTAGTATAGGTTTTTTTTAGGAAAACTAATAAAAATGACTTGAAAATTTTGAGTTCTAAGGATAAAATAAAGGGTAAAATAGATAGTACCAGGATTGACTTTTTAATGTAACAATATGGTTTTTCGTTAAAATGAACAGTATCGGGAGCTTTTCGTTAAATTTTTCATTTTTGTTTTCCTTGGCTATTTGTGTCTTTGACAATGGGATTCAACTAGGTTCGATTTAACAACCAGAGCGCCAAACCACCTCACTTTACGACAGGACTAATAGGGAAGGACAATGCCATAGCAAGACATGGAATTCATGGTTTGTACTGGTTGTTCAGTATTATTGTACCAAGTTATCGACTACAAGAAGGAAACAACACCATCTTTCTTACACAGTCAAGAAGATTGGGCTCTTTTGACGGCGTCATGTATGACTATATTCGACTAGAAGGACCTCCTCAATGGTGAACATATATTGGTTTTAGTACCAACAGGCAAGTGGTGACTTTTGGTGGTTCCTTCAACGGATATAGTTGTCAATGAGGCCACAGATTACGGCATTGTGCTCCTTTTTTGACGTAGCCATTGCTATATAGATGGCCAATTAGTTATATAGATCTTCACTTGGTCACATAAGTTGTGTAGAATTCAAACTCAGATTACTAGAAATGTAATTCAAATTATAAGCTATGATTCTTGTATGATATGAAAATGAAGAAGGGATCGATGAATACACACAGGGTTTGTTGCAGAGAGAATGTAACTCTTGCTGACATCAGTACAAAAATAACTGTTGGAGGAGAGAGGGAGAGGGAGAGATAACAAACTCAATCAATCTCAGCCCTCCATTGTAACTAGCCAATGAACTAATGACAAGTGGACCATTACATTACTTATGAGCTAATAAAAGAACTCTCCAATAACATAATTGCTCGTGTAAAATCTGTGTGGGATTTTTATTTTTGAAAATTTGACATTACTCCTTGAAATTATATTTTTCTGAAGTAAAATTCATATTCTTTTGTTTTCTTGACTAAAGGCCATTGACTAGGCTTCAACTAAGAAAATTCTTTAATTAAATTGGACTTTTCAAATTGTGTATTTTCTGGATGCCTAAACTACCCTTTTAATACTTGGATTGGGTTTTTGGATCAGTTACTTGTTATATCCATTTAATTAATTATATTTATTTTACAAAATATTTCATGCTCATTGTATATTCAATGTATAAACTTTCAAATTGTTATAAGGTGCCGATTGGAAAATAATAATACTAATTTCGTGATTTTGTACATTAAATATACAAGTTAATTTACCTACAAACACAACAATAGACCTAAAACAACTTCGGTTATTGCATATATACTCCAATCCCTAATGCACAAAACAAAAGCTATATGTTCCACACAAACAGAATAGTCTAATTTACCTATATGATTTATGTGCATTAGATTTCAAGTTTATTTAATTGCCTACAAGCACAAACCCACAACATTCAAACATGATCTATTATCACTAATATTTTTTTTGTTTGGAATAGGTAAATTAAAGTAGTTAAATTAGTATAATATTTTATAAGTAGGTATATTAAATAATATGTAGGTAATTACATGATTCAAACAATATTATTTTTTTCGTACGAGATATGTCTATTTTTTTTAATATGATAAATTCATTTATATATATGTTACTAATATTTATGATACAAGAAAGGTAAATATCCATATGGGTTTAATTGCTCATCATAATTAGGATGAGTAATAACATTTATTGACCAAATGTTGACCTAAAAAATTACAAAGCCTACGTGGCGCGCAGGCCGAGTAACTAATAAGCTAACTATGTCTTTCGGTTGAATGCGGGGCGTGCCAACTCGTCGGCCGAGGAGTAAAATTTGTTGATGTTGCATTAAGCGCGTTGCTGACTTCTTTACCTTGCGACTGCAGCCGAGGAAGGAACAAATCTTGGCCTTTGGATTCTCAAGCCTGAAGACAAGGCTGCTAGTTCTGCGAAGTTCACAAATCATCAGCGTCGGATTCAGTCACAGTGATTGTATTTGTGAGAGTATAAGCACGTCGAATCGACACCAGACTGTACAGACACAAGTATTCAAAGGTGATGTATGTCTTCATGGTGAATGTGGTTCGGCCGTCAGAATGCTGAACTCTGAAACTCACTTGGGAGTATCCAATCATAAAACTACTTGGCGTTTAATGCGCCAAATGTCGTAACTCATAACACCTCACTTCACCGAGAAGGCTAATGAGATGACCTCTACCAATAAGGATTCGAAAATCCTTCTCGACCTAGACTTGGATAGATAGCCAGTCGGCCTCGACGCAGTGCTGTTTATCCAAACTGAAGGTGCTTCTCGGTTGGCTGATTCTACGGCAACAGTGATGTTTATCCAAACTGAAGATGTGTCGACGGAAAAAAGAAAATAAAAAAAACTCAAGATGTTTGAGAGGTTTGCGCAGGGCAATTGTGTGTTGAATTGGAGGTCCCCTGAATTGCACCCTCCTTTCTCTATTTATAGCAACAAATCCTCCTTGAGATCGAGTCAAAATCGTATATGGATTGGGACTTCTTGTTCTGTTCCAACTCTACTTCGACCAATCTTACCCCTATTAGGACTTTGAACTCACCCCCTTTTTTTGGCCATATTCATTGTTGGTCGAGAATCCAAATCGCACTAGGACTTCTTTGACCCCTTTGCTCATCCGACCTACTCCTTCTTCTGATAGGACTCAACCATTCTTGCTGAATGGCCCGGGACCACCAGGCAGCCTATAGTGTATTTGAAAGAGCTTTGGGCCGAACATAAACCTACAGTCGGCCCAACACTATTATTTTGGGTTCGAACGGAAGGCGACGGAAGGCGGTCTTGTGAAGGTCAGCTTCAGCAATAAAGATCTGGTTGTAACCGGCATGGCCGTCCATGAAAGACAACATTTCATGAGGCGTCAATTAATAAATCCGAGATTGGCATTGTGTATTCATCCTTGGGAGTCGCCAGATTTAAATTACGGAAATCGATGCAGATGCGTAGGGCTCCATTTTTCCTTAACACCAGGATGATATTGGCCAACCATTCGACGTACCGTGCGGTCCGAATAAACCCGACTTTCAAAAGTCGAACTAATTCGTCCTTTATGCCGAGCTGTACTTCTGTCGAGAACCGGCGTGGGGGTTGTCAGAAAGGCTTACACCCCTCTTTGATGCGTAACTCATGTTCGATGAGGTTTTGGTCAAGGCCTAGCATCTCATGATAATTCCACGTGAAACAATCTTTAAATTCATGGAGCAGTTTACAAAGCTCGACCTTCATGGAGGGCGGCAATAACGCACTGATAAACAACGGTCGAGGCTCATCGGCTATGCCAACATTTATTTCTTCCAATGGGTCCTTAACCTGGGGCTGATTGTCTTCGAGTTCGGCTGGTGCGGCCTAAATTTTGTCGAATGATAAAACGGGTATGTTATCCACTTCGGCCAAAAATTCTATTAAGTTTATGCCCGAGTGTGGTTGTTTGGCAATGGCATACCAATGAACCAGTAAAAATTCCATGGTGGATGAAACCGCGGCCCGATGCCTTTCTCGTTTGGCGGTGTCAGTCATCAGCGTTGGTAATTAGATTAGCCAAGCCGAGTCTCGCTGAATCCTGTTGTACAGTTTCGGCGCTTGCCTCGATGGCTTTCTGAACTGAAATTCAAGTCGGCCGTTCGTCCTCGTTAAAACCCTATAGGGTGATGTAGCCGACGTGATCGTCATAATAGCGAGCCTGAATTATGTTGGTTTTAAACAGCTGATTATCGGTTGGATGGACTACGACTGATTTGTCGTCCCAAAAGATGAAAACCTGGTACAGCGATGAAGGAATGCAACATGTTTGATGGATCCAATCGCAGCCGAGCAATGCATTATAGTCGGTCTTTGAGTCAATTATAAAGAATGCAATCATGTAGTTGCTACCTGCGACACTGACTTCTAACGGGAGTACTCCTTTGGTTTGAGACTTGTCGCTAATGAAGTTGTTCATCGTAATCCCTGACGGTATGAGCTCATCATTAGAGCGACGTAATGCCTTCATGATGGAGATCGGCAAGATGTTGACTGTGGCTCCACAGTCGACAAACAACTTAGAAATGGGATATCCTTCAATATGAGCCGTGACGTATAACAGCTTTAGATGTTGGAGATTAACAAAAGGAGAGCGGGGAAACAATTCGGCCAGGGCTGCCTTAAGTTTGTCGCCTTTACTGATTTCCCCATCTTCTTCAGTAGTGATGAAATCCACTTGTGTTCCTTCTTCAGCAACCACATCCCCATCCAAAAAATTTAACTGATGGGTTCTCGGTTGAAACTCAGCCGGTAAGACATAGATCATACTGATCTCCATATGCTTGATGACCGAATGACCCATCGAGTCTTGGTCGTCGACTTCCAGAGTAGTAGATGTAGTATCAGTCGTTGAAGTATCTTCAATTAGATTATTTGGCGCTTCAGTATGTACCGGCTCTTGGGGCGTGTGGTCTGAATCTATTTTATTCTGGTCATTTTCCTCGAGCGTGTTTACTGCCGAAGATTGATTTCGTTCTTGTAGTGCATTACAGGCTCGTTCTTCGTAGGCGATTCGAGTGTTCCTTGTGTCCAGGTATGCGTCTAAACGCGCCACACAATTTTTCTCATCGGCCGTAAGGCTGAAAAGAGACATGGTCGAGAAAACTTCGAAATGATATCGCAAATGCTGAAGGTCTTCGAGTGAAAAGGGTAACTCGGCGGTGTCTATATCTGTGTATAGGTCGACCTCAAAGCCGAGGGCTCGAGCCTCACATATACGTTGGAACCTAGCTTTCATTGCTGGATCGGAAGTTTTCTGGATAATTTGCTCAGCATCAGGGCAAGTTAGTGCTAGGTCGAGGGCTTCCTGACATGCCTTGGGTAGTTTGTATCCCGTATGTACTCCAAGGATTCACCGAGGAATAGAGGGTGCAGATTACGCCATACTTTTACTAACGGTTCTTGTGGTGGTAGCGGGGGAAGTTTACTTTCAGCCTCTTGTCTAAAATGCTCGAGACGAGCTCTCATCTCTCCAGGCCGAAGAAGGAGCTTGATGCGTTTCTCGAACTCTTCAATGGTGGTTTCAAAGTCGCGATCAACTGCCTTTTTCTCTTGAAATAATTCAGCCATAATGGTCTGGGTAGGCCGGTCGTCACCGCTTCCTATTGCCTCTTTTGGCTGCCATCGGGTAGTCGAATTAGCCTGTGCTTCTTGTCGTCGAGCCATGCAATCTATCCGCTGGTGACAACGTTTTTTAGACTTAGATAACGCCGTATACAGGCCAGTTGGAGAATTGTAATTGTACCAACGTTGGTCACATGGCTTTGGTGGCTTGAAGGTTTTTCGACTTACTGATGAACTTCGAGCTCCTTGAGTTGTGCGAGTAATAGTCCTCATTATAGAATAGCGCGTTAAAGTCAAGACGTCGTCTGACTGGGGCTGGGTCTTTTGCTTGTACCTGTGGGCCGAGTGTCTAGAACACTTGCCGTCGTGGGCCGGCACCGATTTGCTTCGGCAGTTTTGCTGCCGTTGTGAATGGCAGACATGAAGTTAGCGCCGGAGATGCTATATTTTTAGGTTCAATTCTTGTTTTACAGTGGTCGCATAAAACCATTGATTCATTAGTGTCTTCGAAACTAGAACCTGGCATGGGTTCAACGATGGCTAGCCCTGAAAACTCTGTGGGTGGTGCATTTGAAAATAAATCAATCTTCAGTCTCGGCTGACCATTCTGCTTACAGACATGCTGCACCGGGATGAATTCGGCCGTCCTTTTTCCTTTGTTTTTAGGGAGATGAGCATCCACCATACCAATTGTCATCGAGGGGAAAGGATTGACGTCAACCGCCATCTGTTTCTCCAAGAATTTTAACTTACCCTTCTCAATCCAACTTTGAATCGCATCACGGAACACAACGCAATTATTGGTAGCATGCTTGTTTGAATTATGGTACTTGCAATTCTTCGGCCTTAGGGATGTTATGTCCTGGCCGAAGTTTGATGATCTTTGCTACCAACAACTGGTCAAAAATTGCATCGGCTTTGGTAATATCGAAAGTGTAAACTTTTGATGTTTTAATCATCTCCTCAGAGGCCGAGCGGGTCTTGGCATCTTTGGGACTGATTTGAGCTAATGCCTTGCAAACGTATGGTTTATCTATCACTATTTCAGCCGCGTCTACACTGGCGTATTGGGGGTCCTCGCTTTCAGCCAATGCATAACTGACCGTGGGATTCTTGTATATTGTTTCCCGGGATGGGGACTTCGATATTTTTTTCCTCTCGGAGCAAATAATAATACTACTCAACGTGCTGAGCAAGTTCGTACATATCTCGAATATTTGCCCCCAGGAATTTCTTTTTGTATTCCACATCCAGGCCATTTAGGGCAATTCTGACGAATTCAACTTCAGGGAGAGGTACTCGACACCAATTCCTGGCCGACTTGAACCTTGTTAAGTATTCCATTGGCAATTCGTCTGAAACTTGAGCCATCCTAGCCAACGATGAAACGGACATTTCCATCCCTGTTCGATAAAATTGTTCATGGAATTTCTCAACCAATTCCTCCCAACTCTAGACGGAGTTTGGTGGGAGATTAATGTACTAAGCAAAAGCTGAACATGTCAGTGAAAAGTTGAATAGCCGTAGTTTATGGAAGTCGCTATTGACATCCCCACATTGCGCCGTGAACCAAGCTACATGTTCTAACGAGGATAAGGATAATTCTCCGGCGAAAAGACTGAAGTAGGGGATCTTAAAGCCTTTAGGGTATTCAAACTTTTCCACATAAGTCGGGTACGGATGGATGAATTTGGGAACTTTTGCCCCTTTTTTTAAGGCCGAGTCGATCATTCTTTGGACCTCGGTTATATTGACGGATGCTGTTTCTGCTCCCTGGTCAGGTCCATCAGATCTACTGTTTGATCTGCTTTTCTTTTCCAAGTCAATTGGTTGTAACCAAGCAGATCTTTTCTCGGCTTGTAATGGAACATTCTTAAGGGGAGGTTGTCGAGGTTGGCCGACATGGCCATCTTTGAAGGCTTTACTAACCAATAGTTCAAGCATCCTAGTTTGTGTATCACTATTGCTTCGTATTGCGTCAAGTAAATCATTCATTTTCTAGCCAATCGATTGCTCGACCTGCCGAGATTGTTCATCAAGTTGTCTTCGAAGAAACGACCTAGTTGGTGGATTAGAACCTTCGCCACCATCTTCATCGCAATCTTTCACTATTCCTTCGATGAAAATGCCTGCCGTTTGGTTGGGAATTTCTGGGTTGCGAGGCTGTTCGTTGAGACAAATTTCCTTTTCTCGACGTGTTACACTTGTAGCCTTGGGTGGCGCAACAATGAGGGGATTTTGTGCCTGAGACAAATCTTGTCCAAGGCCTTGCACTGGTAAGTTAGTTGTTGACTTTCCCATGATTGTTTTCTTCTTTACAGACTGTGTGTCAATGGTCATGAACTCCGAAGGTTTAGCACAAGGTCCTACTGGGCGTGCCAAAATGTTGACCCTAAAAATTAAAAAGCCTATGTGGCGCGCAGGCCGAGTAACTAATAAGTTAACTATGTCATTTGGTTGAATATGGGGCGTGCCAACTCATCGGCCGAGCTCGCCCGAGGAGTAAAATTTGTTGATGTTGCGTTGAGCGCGTTGCTGACTTCTTTATCTTGCAACTACATCCGAGGAAGGAACAAATCTCGGCCTTTGGATTCTCGAGCCTGAAGACAAGGCTGCTAGTTCTGCGAAGTTCACAAATCGTTGGCGCCGGATTCGATCACAGTGATTGTATTCGTGAGAGTATAAGCACGTCGAATCGACACCAAACTATACAGACACAAGTATTCAAAGGTGATGTATGTCTTGATGGTGAATGTGGTTCGGCCGTTATAATGCCGAACTCTAAAACTTACTTGGGAGTATCCAATCATAAAATTACTCGGCATTTAATGCACTAAATGTCGTAACTCGTAACACCTCACTTCGCCGAGAAGGCTAATAAGATGACCTCTGCCAATAAGGATTCGAAAATCCTTCACGACCGAGACTTGGATAGATAATCAGTCGACCTCGACGCAGTGTTGTTTATCCAAACTGAAGGTGCTCCTCGGTTGGCTGATTCTACGGCAACAATGCTGTTTATCCAAACTGAAGATGTTGGCTAGTTGCCTTCATAGTGTTGTTTATCCAAATTGAAGATGTGTTGACGGAAAAAAGAAAATAAAAAAATCTCAAGATGTTTGAGAGGTTTGCGCAGGGCAATTGTGTGTTGAATTGGAGGTCCCCTAAATTGCACCCTCCTTTCTCTATTTATAGCAGCAAATCCTCCTTGAGATCGAGTCAAAATCGTATCTGGATTGGGACTTTTTGTTCTGTTCCAACTCCACTTCAACCAATCCTACCCCTATTAGGACTTTGAACTTACCCCCTTTTTGAGGCCATATTCATTGTTGGTCGAGAATCCAAATCGCACTAGAACTTCTTTGACCCCTTTGCTCATTCGACCTACTCCTTCTTGCTATAGGACTCGACCATCCTTGCTGAATGGCCCGGGACCACCAAGCAGCCCATAGTGTATTTGAAATAGCTTTGGGCCGAACATAAACCTACACTTGGCCCATCACTATTATTTTGGGCCTGAACACCAAATTAGGATTTTGTGGCATAAATTGTATATGTGTTGTAATAGTTGGTTACATATTTGTCTACATGGCAGTCTATTTGAAATTTAGGTTTTATTTGAATGTTTAAAATTAGGTGGATTTTTGTTTGGACAATAGGAGTTTCAAGGGCCGATATCAAAAGAACCCTTTTTATTTCAACATCCCCTTTAAGTCGTGCACAGATTTTACCCCAAGTTTCTTCCTCAAGTAACCAAACTTTCTTGATAAGGACTATGTGAAGATGTCTGATATTTGCTCATTTGTATGGCAGTAAAGCAAATCAATTTTCCCTTGCTGTAATGCATCTTTGATGAAATGATACCTTCTATCAATAATGCTTGGTTTTTTTTATGAAAGACAAGATTTTTGGTGATAGCTATAGTAGAAGTGTCATCACACAATAATGGAGTTGCTTCAGTTGTTAACTCCCCAAAGTCCTCCAAAACAAACCTCAGCCATATAGCATGATCACAACACAATCATAATCATCAATAACCAAGATTTGGATGAAAAGTAATTCTCATTACACAAGTAATGCGAGCCAATTTCATGGCTTAATTCCCAATACTCAAAGGTAAAGGTACAAAAGCGTAATACCTAAGCTCTGATACGACTAAAATTGTCACACTCCGGTCCCAAGATACATCAATGATCAACACGTAATGTCATCACGTACCTATTCAACTATCATGCCTCGCTCCCAAGACATGATGAAAATTGACCCAACGGTCCAATAGCGTGTTAACTTTTCCTTTATTTCATGGTTGCTTCTAACCTTTGTGTTAAATTACCTATGTGCCCTAAGATGGGATCCAGCCATTCATCATTTACCTTTTGTTAATTTCGACATTCTAATGTTACTTTATAGCTGAAAATATAGAGTTCTCGAATCACTCAATGGAACTCAACTAGCGTGATTCACTGGATTTCAGACTACTTAGGCCATCTCTAATCGAAGGAGGGCCAGAGGACTCGTTTTAGCCCTCTGGCCCTCTAAGAAATTAATATTTTAATGAACAGTGCATGACCATATTTCTTACCATCTCCAACCGATGGCCCAGAGGATCATAAGCCAAACATAGCCCTGTGATGAAAAATCATCTCCAACTGAGGGCCAAAGGGCTATAGTATGAAATGTGAAGAATTGAAATAAAATGAGGTAAGATAGTATGGAATGGTGAAAAATAAGTGAGAAATAGTGTAGGAAAAAATTAGAAATTAGAAATTAATAAAAAATAAAAAACGTCCCAAAAAAAAAAAAAAAAGTGGGCTAGGCAAAAGAAATAAATAAAGTGAGATGGGCAAAAAAAAGATTCATAAACCCTAAAGTGGGCTGGGCAAATGGAAAAGAACAAAAAAAAAAAAAAAAAAAAAGGGCTAGCTAGCTGGCTAGAGATGGCTAGCTCGTTAGCCAAATTGGCTAGTTTTGGCCCAGTGGGGGCCCACAAGCCTTTGGCCTAGCCCTCAGTTGGAGATAGCTTTAGTGACATTTCGGGCAATTTTCAACCATATGACCCTCTGGTTGGATCGGTTGGCGATGGCCTTACAAAACCACATAACATCCAGGATTGTCACTTCATCTTTTACGCATATCCCCCTATCTTCCAACAACAATTCCACAATCATGACAATTAATCGGTTCAATGATGCGCAATTGACATTTAACTATGTTAATACTTTACTAAGTTTAATAAAGCCAACCTCCATTAATCAACCATTAAAATCATATATTCCCTTACTAAGTTTAATCAAAGATGCGCAATATTGATATTTAACTGTGTTAATCAACCATTAAATAAGATGAAAAAAGGCCGAAAGACCACCATAGTCACAATGTTCCACATAATTAATATAAAATTATAGCAAAAAAATTACAAGGTACGATTACTTTGATACATAATGATGTTACGGTACGTTTTGTAATGTTGATTTAGCACGTACCGGTCTTTAGCACGCATGGTAAGGTTTATTTGAAACATACCAATCATGTGGTCTGTACAACTAGGCCTAGCAATTTCTGACACGACCCGATAACCCGATACGACACGAAATTAACAGGTGTTTAGGTCAACACGATAACGAATCGGATCGTTATCGGGTAACCTGATAAGCACCTGTTAAGATAACGGGTTGATTCGGGTATACACGTGGGTAACACGATACACGATAAGTAGAATATTATTTTTATAATTTTATAACCCTAAAAAAATACTGAAATAATTATATACATTAATTTTACAATTTTATACCCCTAAAAATTATAATATATATATATATACATATATTAAATTAACTATAAAGTTTATTATAATTATAATAATTATATATACTATAATAATTATACCCCCAAAATATTAACAATCTATAATAATTATATATATATATATATATTAAATTTTATAAAAACTATAATAATTATTAATTAATAATTTAATATGCATGATGAATTGCATGATTTTGCATCCATTGATGTGATTTCTTTCCATTCAATTTCTTGCCGTTGCCGCCCTTTTTGAAAAAAAAATGGAGGGAAAATGAAAATGTTAAGAAAAGTTGAAAATGAAACAAAAAAGTGAGGGAATTAGGGAAAGATGTTGAAGGGAAAAGTGAAAATGATAAGAAAAAGTTGAAAAGGAAACAAAAAAGAGAGGGAAAAATGAAAATTAATAGAAGTGGTGAGAATTTTTTTTTTTTTTTTAAAGTTATTAGCTCTTTATCACACACATGACATATCTCACTATTTTTATAATGACACACGTGATGTATGTACTATTCCGTGTACCAGTCAATTATAATTTATACGTACAAAATAAATAGATTTAAATCTACTTAATAAATATATATATACACACACACACACGGAACTTGATTGATGGCATACGAATTCTCCAAAACTAATTTCAACGATCCCAACCGTCAAACTTGTTTGTATATGCTTTGAGATCACATCAACAAAAAATCGTAAAAAATAAACATTCAGAGATCAAGTAACGGGACAAAGCTTTTCGACGGTTATAAACGAAAAATCACGACTTAACGGTTATTTTAACTTCGATTTTGATGATTTTTTATAGCTACACTCCTTGACCCTATATGAAATACAATGAATGAATTCGATCTTCAATTTAAAATATTTACACAAGTGGATACCACAAAATCTTATGTTATACTTGATGAAAGTATAAATAAACTCTAAGAAGTGTTAGTTAATCTATTGTTTTTATGGGATACGAATTCTCTTAAACTAATTTCAACGATCCAAACCGTCAAACTTGTTTGTATATGCTTTGAGATCACATCAGCAAAAAATCACAAAAAACAAACATTCAGAGATCAAGTAACGGGACAAAGCTTTTCAACGGTTATAAATGAAAAATCACGATTTAACGGTTATTTTAACTCCGATTTTGATGATTTTTTATAACTACACTCCTTGACCCTATATGAATACAATGAATGAATTCGATCTTCAATTTAAAATATTTACACAAGTGGATACCACAAAATCTTATGTTATACTTAATGAAAGTATAAATAAACTCTAATTGTTAGTCAATCTATCGTTTTGATGGGATACGAATTCTCCAAAACTAATTTCAATGATCCAAACCGTCAAACTTGTTTGTATATGCTTGGAGATCACATCAGCAAAAAATCACAAAAAAAAATCATTCAGAGCTCAAGTAACGGGACAAAGCTTTTCAACGGTTATAAACGAAAAATCAAGATTTAACGGTTATTTTAACTCCGATTTTGATGATTTTTTACAGCTACACTCCTTGACCCTCTATGAATACAATGAATGAATTCGATCTTCAATTTAAAATATTTACACAAGTGGATACCACAAAATCTTATGTTATACTTAATGAAAGTATAAATAAACTCTAAGTGTTAGTCAATCTATCGTTTTGATTGGATACGAATTCTCCAAAACTAATTTCAACGATCCAAACCGTCAAAATTGTTTGTATATGCTTGGAGATCACATCAGCAAAAAATCACAAAAAAAAAACATTCAGAGATCAAGTAATGGGACAAAGCTTTTCGACGGTTATAAACGAAAAATCAAGATTTAACGGTTATTTTAACTCTGATTTTGATGAATTTTTACAGCTACACTCCTTGACCCTATATGAATACAAAGAATGAATTTGATCTTCAATTTAAAATATTTACACTAGTGGATGTGGATATCACAAAATCTTATGTTATAATTTATATACTTAATAAAAGTATAAATCAACTATAATATTAATAATTATATACATTAATTTAACAATTTTATATCCCTAAAAAGTAAAAACTATAATAATTATATATATTAAATTAAATTTAAAAATTGATGACCATTGGATCGGCTGAGATTAAATCTCAACCGTCCATTTGATAATTATATATATATATATTTTATTAAATTTAAAAAATTGATAACCATTGGATCGGCTGAGATTTAATCTCAGCCGTCCATTGTGTAGGCTATTACTCTTCTTTTCTCTCTCATTAACTCAGCTTAACAGTCTCTGTCTGTCTGTCTCTCTCGAGTCTCGAATCCTCGATCGACTTCGTCTTCGACTCCGAGACCTCATGCCATCACGCGGACGCGGCGCCTCACGGGCCCTCACCTCAGTCTCAGATCAATGACCTCACTCTCCTCGTCGTCCTCGAGTCTCGACCTCACCCAAGTCCCAGACTGTCAGTGTCACCCTCCTCACTCAGTCACTCAGTCAGTTTCCTCACTCCTCACCGGTTCACCCACTCTGTCACCCTCCTCACTCCTCAGTCTGCCCTCCTCCTCACTGCACAAGTTAAGAAATTCCTGTAATAAACTCAAGGGTTTCTGAATTAGGGCTTGTCGAATTAGGAATTTCTTAAATTAGGGTTTCTAAATTGGGGCTTTTGGAATTAGGAATTTCTGAAATTGAAGTTTCTGAATTAGGGATTTTGAATAGGGACTCTGAATTTGGGCTTTTGGAAATCGAAATTTCTTAAATTAGGGTTTCTAAATTGGGGCTTTTGGAATTAGGAATTTCTGAAATTGAAGTTTCTGAATTAGGGATTTTAATTAGGGACTCTGAATTTGGGCTTTTGGAATTCGAAATTTCTGAAATTCATGTTTCTGAATTAGGGATTATGAATAGGGACTCTGAATTAGGGCTTTTGGAATTCGAAATTTCTGAAATTCATGTTTCTGAATTAGGGATTTTGAAATTCATGTTTCTGAATTAGGGATTTTGAAATTCATGTTTCTGAATTACTGAATTAGGGATTTTGAAATTCATGTTTCTGAATTAGGGATTTTGAAATTCATGTTTCTAAATTAGGGATTTTGAATAGGGATTCTGAAGTACAAGAGAGATGACGCACGGGCCGCACACGGCCTCACGCTGCCACGCACACCTGCTATGAAAAATTAGGTTAGAGTTAAAATAGATAATTAAAAATACCCATATTCTCTTAGTCATAGTGGAATGTGGTTACATCTGATCTGAGACATTTCCAGAGAACATGGTTTTCCAGAGAACATGTATTCAAATTTTCAAACAGTCTGTCTCAAAACCATTTACCTAATCCTCATTTTCTAACCCTCAAAAATCTTTCCGAAAGTCACCACTTGCATTGCCAATCATGATGATAATTGATAAAGCATCTTCTCTTGCCATCGTGGTTTATATTATAGGGCCTACTAATTTAGTCAAAATCATTTGATATTCCATTATTTGCTTACTGTTTGCTTACTGTTTGCTTACTGTTTGAGTGCGGTTATAACTTATATATGTGAAATTGAAATAGTTATATATGTGAATTTGAAATGGATATGTGAATTTGAAATGGATATGGTATGAAATTGGTATGAGCAAGATTTTAAAATTTTGTTTTTCTTTCTTGAAGCAATGGATGTTGTAGAGCAAGATTTTACGAATCTTAGTGATGGAGGGTCAGTGGAAGTGACAATGGGAATGCAACCTGATCATGGAAGTGAAAATACAGAAGATACAAATACAAGTCCGGCAAAGAAAAAGGCTAGAGTGATCAAATTAGGTAAGCGAACACTCAGGTTTCCTGTTTGGAAAACTTTCAACAAATTGACTACTGTTTTTGAAGATGGTAAAAGTCGAGCTCAATGCAAAGATTGTAAGAAACTGGTAATAGATGATAGTCATCATAGGACGGGTAATATGAATAGACATTTGAAAACATGCCCTGGACAGACTAGTGGAGTATTGTCGGTGCCTGAGTTTTGTTCCCAAAACTTTGATCTTGTGGTATTCCGTGGGTTATTGGTAGAGGCCATAATCAAGCATAATCTTCCCTTTAGTTTTTCTGAGTACGAGGGAATTAGGGCTTTGTTTGCATATATATCTCCTGATATTAAGTTACCATGTAGAAATACAATTAAAGCTTGTGCGTTAAGGATGTTCAAAAATGAAAAACAAAGGCTTCATAATTTGTTAGCCTCAGTTGAAGGTAGAATTTGTTTGACATCAGACTTATGGACCTCGCAATGCACTGATGGGTATCTTGCTCTTACTGCTCACTTTGTAGACAAAGATTGGAAATTGCATAAGAGAATTTTAAGTTTTTGTCACATGCCTCCTCCTTATACTGGTGTTGCATTATCTGAGAAAATTAATGCATTGGTGACTGAGTGGGGGATTGAGAAGAAGTTATTTTCTATTACTTTGGATAATGCTTCTTCAAATATTTCTTTTGTTAGCATTTTGAAGAATCAATTGAATCTTAGAAGTCTTCTCGTGATGAATGGTGACTTTTTTCATGTGCGTTGTTGTGCTCATGTCTTGAATTTGATAGTTCAAGATGGACTTAAAGAAATTGATTCTTCGGTGATAAAAATTCGTGAATGCATCAAGTATATAAAGGGCTCTGAGGCTAGGAAACTAAAGTTTTGTGAATGTGTTAGACAAGTAGGGATATTGGATAGTAGGAGAGGGTTGAGACAAGATGTCCCTACTAGATGGAACTCAACCTATATTATGCTAGATAGTGCAATTTTCTATCAATATGCTTTGATTCATTTAGGGTTGAGTGATTCCAATTTTACTAGTTGTCCATCTTTTGAAGAGTGGGATAAAATAATGAAGATTTCCTAGTTTTTGGGGTACTTTTATGAGGTTACTTGCTTATTCTCTGGGACAAAGTACCCCACATCAAATTTGTTCTTCCCTAAGGTCTTTGTAATCCAACTTCAAATTAAGGCAGCCATGAATGACTCTGAAAGCTTCATGAAGAAGATGAGATCTTACATGTACATGAAGTTTGAGAAGTATTGGTCTGAGTACAGTTTGATTTTGGCAATCACAATCATCTTAGACCCTCGTTATAAATTGCATTTTGTGGATTGGGCTTACACAAAACTTCATGGTGTGAATTCGGTTGAATTTACAAAGGTTGATGACAAATTGAATGATCTTTTTGGTGTGTACTTGGAAAAACTTTCACATCTTGATAATTCAAATACTGCAGTGAATTCAGTGCCTATTCATCAAACAGAATATGTGGATGTTATCTTTGAGGTAATCTAAGTTTGTTTTTATTTACTTTATATATTTGTAGATTGTAGTATTAGTACTATAATAAGTGTTGAAATTATATTTGAAATTGACATGATGCCTGCTTTTTTATGATGTAGGATTTTGATAATAATTATGATGGTTCAAGTTCGATTGAAAAAAATGAATTGCATAAGTATTTGGAGGATAAAAGAATAGATAGAAAAGTAGACATAGATGTTCTTTCTTGGTGGCAAATGGAGCGTTTTCATTATCCGATACTTTCTCAATTAGTACGAGATGTGTTAACGATTCCCATTTCAACTGTTGCATCAGAATCTGCATTTAGTATTGGGGGTACAGTACTAGATCAATATCGTAGTTCATTATTACCAGAAACAGTTCAAGTTTTGTTGTGCACACGAGATTGGCTATTTGGAAAAGGAGGTAATATATTTTTATATGGTATAGTATTATTATTTTATTTCTTTTCATAATTATTTTGTTTAACTTTTCATAATTTGAATGATTTTTAATGTTTGCTTTTTCTATACTTAATTTATGCGGAAGAGAGTTCTAACGCGGAAAACCTTACTGAAAACATCTTCAACATAACTCTTGAAGGCAATAGATCAAGCCAAAGTTCCAATACAATTTCATGATGATCGATGTAAATTGAAGATTTTGTAAATAGAGGTGTAAACTTTTGAGAAAGACTTACAATCTTAAAAACAAAAACTCTTTATCCTTGCACATTTAATATTTGTAATAGATTAGTAGTGTATGTATTATTTTTTTTATTAGGCTTTTATTTTCGAGTGTAGATATAGTACTTGAACGAGAAATGTTTTAATGTTTTGAAGTAATATTTATGTGGCAATGTGTGGTATGTGCAAATTTTTAAAAAAAATATTTTTTTCTTAACGGGTCATAACGGGTCGGGTCACTTTACCCACCTATTAAGGACCCGTTAAGATAACGGGTGTGACACGACACGACCCGTTAAGATAACAGGTGTTACACGAAAACGACACGAACACGATAGACACGACCCGTTTGCCAAGCCTATGTACAACAGTATTTCGTGAGGCGTACCAAAAGTTGAGGCGTTATATATCTGTCATATTTAATTCGTCTTTGTATTAGTACATTAATGTTCCACATAATTAATTTAAAATTATACCAAAAAAGTTTCGAACTTTTTTTGGTTAAAAAAAAAAAAAAGAGAAGAAAAGAAAAAGCTTTAAAGCCTTTTTGCCTCACGTACCATAGTCGTCAATCATGCGATAGAGCTGAATTGAAAATGAGGAACAAATACACAGCAGTAAAACTGGAGTAAAACCATGTTTGATTATGCTGAAATCTGCAATGATAAATTGATAACTGGGAAAAACTTCACACCAGATCTCAAAAAGTCCGGCAACCACAAAAAAATAAAAAATAAAAAATAAAAAAATCAGAATACTAAAGAAAATTAAACAAAAAATAAATTGTTAACCAACCAAATATAACAAATGTACCTGGGATCATTCAATACGGAAAAGGATCCCCGCCGGATCTTCTTTGTGGGGATCCGGCGGATCAAGCAATCACGATCGTTCATCGTATATCATGCGGTCAGTTTTTGTTAGATATTATTTATATTTAAATTTAAATTTAAATTTTAAAATAATTTTTGACCGCACGATATACAAGAAACGGTCGTGATTGCTTAATCTCCGGATCCCTACAAAGAGGATCTTTTCCATTCAAAAGAATCTTCAACAATTTGATCTGTCTGTCTCCCACTCGCATCCTTCCTTGAAAATGAAACCAAAAAGCCCACAACGCATCAGAGAAACAGAAACCTCAAAAACCAGCGGATAAACCCAAAATCCTCAATAAAAACTTGAGGCCATCCAAATTTCAAATGTGAGAGATAAATCTGAAAAAACACAAGCAAACGTGCAGCAAGCTCTTATAAAAAAGCCGCAGTAAAACAAACCTCGAACTAGAACCACAAACTCGGAAATTACTAATTAGCATTTTAATTTCAATATTTATTTACCCGTACTTTTGTTGCAAATCACAACCGTGAACGCCTACATTTAAAAGGCCGAAATGGTAGTTGAGATGATAATCTAATGTTAAATTAGATCTGGCTATGCGTACTGGCTCTGCCTCCAACTTTTCTATATTTATACCGAAGCTTTAATCACTCTTACCGTGTTGTGGAGCACTCAACATATACACTTGAGAGATTACACTTTCTCCTCCCACTCACTCAGTGCTTCAAAAATGGCAAAGGCTCCGGAACTAGAACACCCTGTGAAGGCCTTTGGATGGGCTGCTAGAGACAAATCTGGCCACCTCTCTCCCTTTAACTTCTCCAGAAGGTAAAATATATATATATATTGCTTAATTTTTCCCTCTAATTTTTTGGCAAATAACCGGTACGTGTGTGTTGATATATGTGTGTGTATGTACAGATCAACAGGTGATGAGGACGTGAGGTTTAAGGTGTTGTATTGTGGGATATGCCACACTGATCTTCACAACATCAAGAATGAATGGGGTATCTCTTTGTACCCTATGGTTCCTGGGTACGTACAAATAACCTCCAAACTTTTGATTATCCTTCTTGTTATTATATATTCTTTTATTTCTTTCTTTTCTTTGGTTTTCTTTATCAATGTATTTTCTGTTAAATTTTAGAAGAGGCACCATAAAAAAAATATGGAAAACAAATAAAAATAAACACAATCACCATCTCTTTATTCGAGTAAACTTAACATAATTAAATGAAGCAAAATGTAGACATAGATGTAGTCACATTTGTTAGAATAAATGTACTTTTTCCTGTGATCTCGAGTTCAAATCTTCGTCTACGCACGTAAATATCGCCTACATAAAAAATGTTTTTGAACACCTATATGTTCAATTTGGCCTTCCCAAACTATCACGCGTATGTGGAAAAAAAAAAAAAAAAAAAAAAAAAAAAAAAAAAAACACACACACACACACACACACAGCTTGTTTAATCTATAAGTTAGAATATAAATTTTGTTTTAAAACAATAATCCATAAGTTATAGACTGTTGAGTTTTCAATTGATCCGTAAAGGGATCGAAACTGGCTTAATCCGTATTTGATTCGTTTATTATTTGGATTGGCAGATCTAATAGTTGTTCGTATCGAAAATAATACAATTCGAATTCAATGTATTGAAAAACTTATGTTAACTATCAGATTTGAATCCTATTTAAATTATAGGTTGAAAATGTCAAATATAATATTATATATTGGGTACTAATACTTTGAGAATCACCCGTGGATTGAGACTCGTTCATCATCTTGGGTAGTACTATTTTTAGAATCACCTGTGGACTGTGACTCGTTTATTTCCTTATATGAGAGGTCTTTAGGACTCATGAACATATTTGTGATAACATTTTAAGTTAGTTTTGAGGTGATTCAACTTGTATGATACAAATTTGACACCAAAATAAAAAAATAAAAAATCTCAATCCAGAATTTTTTTTTTTTTTTTGAATAATACTAGGGAGACAAAATTGTGTAAACTAAAAGATATGTAAGTTAATGATTGAATTATTACTTAAACGTTGATAAATGTGCTCATTTATATTTGTGACGCATCATATAGCTTGTAAATTTTGTCCACAAATTTAGTCTTTCTAGCATCATCCTCTTTTTTTTTTTTTTTTTTTTTGGTTGAATCCATATCTTGTTAATTACATTGAACTTGGGTCGCATTTTTTTTAGTACAACTATGTATATCATACTAAGGGGAGAGGGGCTCGGTTAAGTTATACAATAGGCAATCTAATTTGGTATTGAATTTACTATCTACAAGATTTGAACATAAAACTCTCACTTACAAATAAAGTGAAATATTACCAAATCGTAGTATTGAATGACAATTTGGCTCGCATTTAGATGACCATCAGTTCAATAAGCCTAGTTTTCAATAATATGGGCGAGCCCAACTGTGAACTGTACCTGACTCCCTAATAAACACACACCATTAATTTCAGCGGTCACCGACTCAACTTCGTCTCGTATATATAATAATTGTACCGTCAATTGCCCTTCAATGTTGTCAACGAACTCAACTACTCAAGGGCATAGCATGTAATGCATGTCAAACTACTGATTAATAGTTGGCCCAGCCGAAATTAAAAGGTATATTGGACTATATTAACTTGATTTGGAACATGTATGTACACATAATTTGGTATGGGCAAATCTCCCTTGTCAACTCTTTTTCATAAATGATTTTTTTTTTTTTTTGTTTTTTGGTACAACGATATATTTTAAATTAAGGAGATGGGGAAGTTTGGTTAAGTCATACAATGGACAACCTATTTTGGTATCGAATTCATCATCCATGAAATTCGAACCTTAGATCTCTCACTTACAAGTGAAGAGGAATACCACTAGACCGTAGTACTAAGTGACTTCATAAATGCTATTTCTATTTTTGTTTTTGTTTTTTTGTTTTTTTTTTTCCATCTTTTTTCAACTAAGCTCTTATTTTACTAAATAAAACAAGAATTGGTAGAAGATATCCACGCACAGAGCAAGAAGGAAAGGATGCCGGTTGCTATTCAATCCGGTGTTATAGACTTGCCAAAATTTAATCATGAAGAACTTAACCAATAAATAAGTTTTTAATATAACTATATATTTACATTAAAGGATAGATGAAAAAATTGAGTTCAAACTCGTCATGTACAAAAATTAAATGTAAGGCCTCTAATATACGAAATACTTCTTTATAAAAAATATAGAGCTATGGTGCGGTACTTAGTGGCCCAAATAAGTTCTTAAAACATTTAAAATTTCTTACAACATTATGGTCTTTGCATTTTTTGTTACAAGGACTGCTCAACACATGCATAATACATGGGCAATTGCTAGTTTTATTTAATTAAACACATCTAAAAAATTTTAATATCAAAACGAAAAGCAAAATTGGAATTTAATTTGGCTAACTTTCAGGCACGAGATTGTGGGGGAAGTGACAGAAGTGGGAAGCAAGGTGAGTAAAGTGAAAGAAGGAGACAAAGTGGGTGTGGGCTGCATGGTTGGTGCTTGCCATGCATGCGAGAGCTGCAACAGCAACCTTGAAAACTACTGCCCCAAAATGATACTTACCTACGGTTCCATTTACGCCGACAGAACTGTCACATATGGAGGTTACTCGGACACAATGGTCGCCAATGAGCGCTACATTGTTCGTTTCCCCGAGAACCTGCCACTTGATGCTGGTGCTCCTCTACTTTGTGCAGGGATCACAGTTTATAGTCCCCTGAAGTATTTTGGCTTAGCCGAGCCTGGTAAGCATGTTGGCATTGTAGGCCTTGGCGGGCTTGGTCACGTCGGTGTGAAATTCGCTAAGGCCTTTGGGGCAAAAGTGACTGTGATTAGTACCTCCCCTAGCAAGAAAGATGAAGCTCTGAAGCGACTTGGGGCTGATTCATTCGTGGTTAGCCGCGACCCCCAGCAAATGCAGGTTCATTTCTAGCCAATTTCATTATGATATGTTAGCTTGTTTTGCTCTCATTAAATTAATCCTTTTTTAAATGTCAATAGAGGATCAGGCAAGATTAATTTCTCGGTGCACTTGTCACCGGCAGAACCACATTAAGGGCTACCCTGGGCTGTAGCCTAGGTAGCTTTCGGTAGAACATAAAATTTTACATGTAATTTTAGTGATTTTTTAATGTAGCCCACTATATATTTAGTCATTAATTCGAATTCTCTCAGTTTAATTATATAATATAGTTTACAAACCATTTTTTTTTCTCATCGCTTCTTGTCCATGTACAAGTTTGAATTTGTTTGAATAACGAAAGTTTTTGACTCACCTTGTGAAAATTTTCTTAAGCTAGCTGATACTGTAAAAAAAATATAGTATCAAGTTTCCTTTTTTATAAAGATTTAAATCTTTAAGCTAGCCCACCCGGTGAAAAATTTCTAACTCCTTCATTGGCACTTGTGATGATTTTGTACATATTAATTGCAGGCTGCCATAGGAACACTGGATGGCATCATCGACACAGTCTCAGCTGCGCATCCCATTGTGCCCTTACTTGGTCTTTTGAAGCCCCATGGGAAGCTTATTCTGGTGGGCATAGCAGATAAGCCACTTGACCTCCATGTGTTTCCTTTAATCATGGGTAAGTACAAAACTCCTGGATAATTTGTATATTATCTCGTAAATTATTTCGGCCTAAAATCTAAAATGATTATGAATATGTGAATCTAGGAAGGAAGTCGGTGGCGGGTAGTGGAATCGGAGGAATGAAGGAGACCCAAGAAATGATTGATTTTGCAGCAAAACATAACATAACGGCGGAGGTTGAAGTTATCTCAATGGATTACGTGAACACAGCAATGGAGCGTCTCGCTAAGAATGACGTTAGATACCGATTTGTGATTGATGTTGGAAACACACTGGCTGCTAGCGAAGATTGAAGACTCAAGAAGGGAAATAATTAATGAAATGTGTTGGTCTAAGTAACCAAATTTCATCCAAGTATGTAAGTTGATATGTGTATGAGACGGTTTATTTAGCTTCTCTCGCTATTTGATATTTCAAATAAGAAATGTTGGAACCTTATTGGTCTTACTAAATATATTGTTAAATTAAGAATTAATTAGAGTTAATATTTGAATCACACACTATCCTTAAAAGAAGGACCTATATAAGCTGACCTGAAAGAGTGGTAGATAACCCACTTTGGTATTTAACATAGATATTACGGTTACCAGCTGATGCCCTTTATAGGTGGGAATCAGTTAGGGTTTGTCTATATCTATATATATAAAGGAGCACCTCAAATGGTAAAATATTTGTTGACACATCCCGACCTGGGATGTCGACTCCGAATCAAGCTGTATTGGCCGACACCTGCAAGGTGGCAAAGCCATAAAGTATATTGATGTGGATGATGTGAATAAATTTAAACTTAAAAGTGCCTAAGTACAAAGTGCGCAGTGAGCGGGTATGAACCCATTTCACACGTGATGACAGAGCATAAGTACAGTATAGTAAAATAGGGTGAGAATTATACCATAGATGGTAATTGTCTACCCTAAGATTTGCCAATAATCCTCGTTGGTACGAAAACTCTGCTACTAGAACCTGGAGGGGCGAAAAATAAGGGTGAGTGGGCCTGAAAATAAAGTTTTTAATAAAAACCTTTTGAAAACATTATAACCCCTTGTCGTAAAACTTGTATAGTTTCCAGAATATACTACTACATAGGTATGAAAACCAATGCACAAGAGCAGCGAAAACTAAAGTATGCCATGTCATAATATTTCAACAATAATAAATGTAAGCCAGGTGTGAAACCAATATAAAATAGTATACTAGTAGGAGTCGCCTAACATGACCTATACGATTGGACCTGTAGCTCATCAACATATGTCTGCACATGAGTCAGAGTCACCTAATGTGACTTGTAAGGCAGGCTGGGTGTGAATAAGTACGCTCAAGTGTTACGATCACGTGAAAGTTGTACGATAAATCGTGGGTCACCTATGAGTCGAAACCACCTATTGTGGTTTGTATGATAGGCTAGCACCAAAACTTGGATCCAAGGTGAGCGTGTGGTGCGGGAGGTGAACTATCACGTGAAAGCTGTGCCCTGGCCTCAGGCGGGAGCACTAACACCAGGGTGCAACCTAATAAGCTCTAAATGCATAAATACATAGCAATATGCAATGCAACAAGGCCAATCACATGCTAACTCACCTGAAGCTTACCTGAGCCTCCGCAACATCAAATAGTGTAATTCACAATTCATACTAATGCAACAATATAGTAATAAACGGTATAGACATGGCATACAAGGCATAAATTCATTTAAAAACTTTTTCTGGAAATCGTAAAGCTTATATATATATATAGAAAACAACAAATGCTCACTCAAATGAGGTCCACACTACAGCTTCCTAGCACGAATATCAAGGCATCACGAACGATCGTCGCCTAGAACAAATATTCAGCCACGTCTCAAAATTCTTATCGATAGAACACGTAACTTACATAAAACATATCCCCAAGGATGTTTTAAAATGATTCGAGACCTATTGACCAAAAGTTAGTCGTTGGTCAAAGATCGACGGTAGGGTCCACAACCCTACATAACTTGATCTGGAAGATCCGCATCACATATTTCTGATCCGTAACTTCCAAAGATCCACATTATGCTTCTAAAACATCACAGTAAGGTTTCATTACGATCCAATGGTTGGATCTCCACCAATTGCAAGTGCAAGTGGCGGTTAACGTTTTGTTTTATGAACTTACAAATCCAATTCGAGAAGATCTGTACATCGGATTCCCGATCCATGAGTTCCTATGATCTTCATATATTACGTACTATAACGTATTAAAGTTTGGTGATGATCCAACAGTCGGATCGTCAATTGCTATAATAATCAAGTGGCGAATCCTATCAAAACTATGCTCAAATGATGAGATTTCATCAATCTAACTTCACCTATAGAATTGAGGTATCAAACTTAGCTTAGGAAGGTCAGGGGATGCCTCGACCCATGTGCCGCTGCCACGCGCCGCCATGTAACTTCACAGAAATTAAGATCTCAGTTAGTACCTGTTACCAAGTCCAATTTGGCCAGGAAAAGCCTCAAATCGCCACGAACTCACCAAGACCCTAGAATTTGGGTGTTTCTTGATTCGTCCTCAAATCGACTTTGACACTCCAACCAATGATTGGGCATTGTTCCTAAGCTCAAGGGAAGTATATTGGTGGTGGCAATTGAATGGAAATATTGCAGGAATGGCGGATTCACCGCCGTAGGTGCCCTTAAAGCTGTACCTTCGATCTTCACAAATTAAGGCCCAAATCCCTCGATTTTTAGGTGTAACATGAAGAAGGGAGGTCGTGGGATTGATCCTAGGTGGTGGCAACGGTCAATTTGCTAAGTGATTGCCAAAATCACCACTGGGTTGTGTAGAAACCACGTCTGGTAGGCGGGGAGGAACCGGGTTAAGGGTGATCTGGTGCTCCTCCACTCTCTCATTTCCCCTCCTTTCTTCTCTCCCCCATTGGTCACTCTCTTTTTCTCTTCTTTCTGATTGGGCATCTCGCCCCTCCTTTCTCTCCTTTATATTTCATCTCCACCGCCCATCTTTCCTTTCCTTCAATCTCAGCCACACACGTGACTTTCCAGATTTGGCTCCAAAAATCTGGAGCTTTCCAGAAAATATTCAAATTACCATTTTGTTCCTATTTTTACATGCCCATAACTTCTTCGTTCTAACTCCAAATCACATTCCATTTTCCCCCACGCGTTCGTAGCGATGAGTACTACCCAAATATGCCAAGAAAGTGGATCTTACATGACACGACAAGGTGGTTTATTAAAATCAATGTATTTGCCTTAAAAGGGCATTTTTGTAAATTCACATTTTAAAATTATAAAACAATAATTTTTAGGGGCAGGTCGTTACATTTGCCACTTAGTACTACGGTCTAGTGGTATTCCTTTTCACCTACAACTGAGATAATATCGTATGCTAAAATAAAAATTTTAAAAAAATGATGAAACATTTTAAATACTATAAATTACCCCTCAAGAATTTTAAAATTACAATTGAATGAAAAGGACTTAAAATAATTCAACAAATATTAATTTTGATTGAATTTAAAATTTTAAACATTAAAATTTTGAACTTTAGAAAAATAATAATAAAACCCCACATTAGTGGGTGGTTTATATTTAACTTCTAATTTATTTTCAAAAATATTTTTAATAACAATATATAAATAGAAAAACTTGAATTTCGTAATTTTTTTTATATAAAAAATCATAAAAAAAACTTTAATTTAACATACAAATGTCAATCACCACTACAAAAGAGGCTATCACTGGCGGTGTAAAAACAAAAAAGAAACCCCAATTACTGTCGGATTTTTGGTAAAAATCCAACATCAAATAATGCAATGTCGGATAGGGGAACCGAGTATTGACGTCGGTTAGTCCCCTTAATCCACCTCCATGAAGCAAAGTGATATAAAATAAAAAAAGAACAACAATGTCGGTTAAAAGTGACATCGAACTTTACGTCGCTTAGAAGCGACATTAAATTCTGACATGATGGCGGTCCTAACCGACATCAAGTAACAATTAAACAATTAAAATATCAAACCTACAGTCGGTCCTAAACAACATTACATAACATCTCGATAAATAAAATAATTATTATGTTGTCGCCCATAAGCGACACCAAATATATTAATAATAATAAAAAAATTGGCTTTAGTTTTTAATTAATAATAATTAAAAAAATTTATATAAAAATAATTCCCACCATATTGCATATATAGGCCAAAGCAAACACTAATAAAACTATTAACAATAACAATAGTACCAAACACTAAAAATTATCCACCATACCTACAATTAACTACAATTCTTAAAAATGTACAACACATACATATTCTTCCCGAACTCTTTCAAAAGATTTTGAACCAATTGTGTGGTTCATTGTTTTCAACTGCCGATTATGCTTATTTTTTAAGCAATCTCCTGAAAAATAAGAGAATTTATTACACAAATTTCAAGGTATAATAAAATAAGTCATAAACGGAAGATTTCTGACGTTGAATTAAAAGCCAATGACGTCGAATTAAATGAAGCTTGGTGTTGGTTAAAACCAACACCAACTTCTAACACACTTTACTGATATGGACGTCAAATTAAATGAAGCCACTTCCTAACACACTTTATTGAAATTTACGTGGCGTCGATTTAGATGAAATTTGGTGTCAGTTCTAATTGACATCGTCTTATGACACACTTTATTGAAATGTCGGGTGCGTCAGTTTAAATGGAGTTTGCATCGGTTAAAAACGACACGTTCACTGACACACTGACTGCAAACTCTTCTCAATCCATTTCCTCATGCAAAACAAGCAGGAAAATTCTCATCTAAATATTTCAAATTATCCGTCGTCGATCAATTCTTTATGTACTCAACTAACTCAAATAAAATCCCTACAAAATTAAATTGTAAATAAAAATTAAACATAAGAGGAGAAAATAAAATTACTAAAAGCAAGAAAAACTTACTGTGAAGAAGAAGGAATTAATGAAGTTGGAAGAACAAATAAGAAAGATGAGAGAGATAAAGAACAAAACATGGGGGAGAGTTTATAAATTGGAAGAAGAAATAAGAAAGACGCAATAGAGGAAGAAGAAAACACGAGGAGGGTATATAAAGGCCACCAATCTGTCACCTACAACCAACACCGTGTTTCAAACTATTTAAAAAAAAAAAAAAAAATCCATGTAGGCTACTATCGACACAAGCTTTGAAAATATTAAAAAACTTTCATTAGTGTCGGGTAGAAGCGACACCAGTCTTCTTTTAACCGACGCTAACTTTATGTGGGTTACAACTGACACAAATTTTTTATGGGACACCACTATTTCAAAAAATATTAAAATCTATGTCGGTCATACGCGACATTAACAGTTTATGTTGGTTATAAGCGAGATAGATAGTTTATGTCGCTTATAACTGACATTAATTCTGACACCATGTTAAGTAGGTGTCGGAAATGTCTTATCAATCACTATGTTATATAAAACCGACACCAATCACTGACACAATAAGGCCCTTTTGTAATAGTCAATTGTCATAGGTGTATAGATATGACAAAAGGCTAGTATCGACATAAAAGAGGTCCATGCTCACGAGAAAGAGGTCCATGCTCACGAGAAAACGTGTATTCTATACAAAAAACTAGCCTATTACTAATAAAAAAACATAAGGTTCTCAATGAGTAGAAGCTCTTCTTTTAAGGAAAGATTAGGGTTTGCTTAGGGTTCGGTGACATTCCTTTCTTGGATTTCTTTCTTATTTTATCAGATTTATGTGCTGCTGATTCTTGTATGCGTGGGTAGATACTATGTTAGGGTCTTGAGTTTTCTCAATCAGCCTGGGACCTTTCCTTATGGGTTTGCATTCTCTTGTGGGTTTTGCTACTTGACTATAATGAAATTCGTGGGGCTACGTTTTTGTCGTGGGTTTAAGGGTTCCTGGGTTATAGGGGTTGTGGGGTTTCTGTTAGAATTTGGATATTTAGGGAAGAATGATGTAAAAGAAATAACAAAACACAAGGAATTTTCAATATTGCATTCTGCAAAACATTGCTGCTAGCTTGATGATTTCATTCAACATTCCCTTCTTCATTTTCTTACATTCTTATCTCAAGCATTATAGATGGTACATGTCCTTGACAATGGACAGTTGGATGTATGAATCTCAGCCATTCACGTGTTCTAATCCTAGCCCTACAACCATTCTTAGCAACTAGGATCCTATATGCTTTCATTCTTGCATAAATTAGCCGTTATGTTTAAAACATAAAACTAGTCGTTAGACCCTTAAGTCCTTTGAGTCCGGGCTTCAAACCTTCAAGGCTGCAAGTAGCTCATATTCCAACACTCCCCTTTAAGATGCTTCTAGCCTTGACACCAAGTAGATCTGTGAGATATATGAATCTCTCTTTAGGCAGTGGTTTGGTGAAGATATCAACCATTTGATCTTCAATTTTGCAGTAGAGGAGTTGAATCACATTCAACTTCAAAGTGTCCCTGATGATATGATACTTTCTTTTGATGTGCCTTGTTCTATGATGGAACACAGGGGTTTTTTGTCATTGCAATTGCTAACATGTTGTCACACGTCAATGGCATAGCTTCCAATTGAACTTTACCAAAGTATTTCAGCATAAATCTGAGCAAAATGGCCTAAGAAGTTGCTTATGTTGTAGCTATATATTCAGCTTCTACAGTTGATAGTGCAAATGTTTGTTGCTTAACAGAGGTCCATGAGAATGCATTTGATCCAAAGGAAAAAGCATGCCCTGAAGTGCTCTTTGAATCATCTTCATTGCTTCCTCAATCACTATCACATAATTCAATTAGGATTGAAGATTGTCCTTTTTTATAATAGATGTCATAGTCAATTGTGCCCTGCATATATCTTAGAGCCCTCTTTGCAGTTCCTAGATGAGTTTTTGTTGGGCAATATATGAACCTAGAGAGTAGGCTTGCAACATACATGATGTTTGCTCTTGTTGCTGTCAAATAGAGTAGGCTACCCATAATGCTTCTGTACAAACTTTGATCCACATCCTCAGTTTGATCAACATACACATACACAATGAGGATATCAGAGTTTCCTTGTTTTTTGGTATACAAGGTAGCTTAAATGGAGCTTCTCTAGAACCCATTTTTTGTGAAGTAAGAATCCATTTCACCATACCAAGCTCTAGGTGCTTGTTTTAGCCCATATAAAGCCTTCTTCAAGCTATACGCCATATCCTCTGCATTTTTGATTTGGAAACCTTCTGGTTGTTCAACATAGACCTTTTCTTCTAACACTCCATTGAGAAATGCTGATTTTACATCCAATTGGAACAATTTCCAATTCTTTTGTGCTGCCAAAGCATTTAGAGTTCTAATAGTGTCCAACCTTACCACTAGAGCAAAGGTTTCATTAAAATCAATTCCAGGTTGCTGTGAATACCCTTTGGCAACAAATCTTACCTTGTTCTTCTGCACAGTCCCATCCAAGTTAAGTTTGCTCTTATACACCCACTTAATTAACACCATGACAGGCTTGTCATTGGCCTATTTACAAGTTCCCAAGTTGAAATCTTTTCAATCACTGCAATCTCCTTCTCTATTGCTTTCTGCCATGCTAAATCATCTTTGGCTTCTCCAAAATTGTGTGGTTCCACAACACAGAAATGAAACATATATCTCATTCAAACTCCTCATTTTTATTGGAGTTGAACTTGGAGTAGATTTGGGTGAGCCTTCCATTTGAGAGCCAATTTGTTTGATACATATAAATGGCTAAAAGATCTACAAATGGAATGATTTTTTTCATATGACCTTTAGATAGTGACAAAGAGAATGAACAATTCCAATTATAATGTTCATACAGTGAAGATATGTTAATCGTGAGTAGGGGAATAAGTAGGTTCGCCTATAGGAAAAACACAAACATATAATCCTTGGGTTATTGTATTGGGGATTAAAATTTGAAAAAAAAAAAAAAAAGGAAATAATAATTTAAGCCCAAACTATCCGAAGCAAACTATTCAACATTGGTATGGTTTCCTTAGAAATTTTCGTGAAAACCGAACCGAATGAAATCATTATATTGTAGTTGGTTTGATCATGGGTTTGGAATGAAATAATCGATCCAATTTGGCGGTGCCCCCACTGCCCACACTTAGGTAGGATTAATTGATTGTTCACTGGAAGATGGCTTAACATATTCTTGTGACCTTAGGTTCTAAGTAGTTTGATATCTTCACTTTCAAGTAATTGGTACGTAGTTGGTCAAGATAGTGTAATAGGTGCATCGAGTAGGGAAAGGGCAATGGGAAGTAGGCTAATAGGGGCAAGTGCCTTCGATTAACTCTTTTGGGTTTAAAAAAAGACCAATAGTAATTTTTTTTTAGAGAAAAATTTACGGAATTAAGGAGAATAGGAGTTTTAAATCTAAGACGCACATCATTACTAAAGATCCTTGCATGTGCCTCTGCTTAACAAGTGACCTAATTACTAGTAGACCTTGCATGTGGCAAAACCTAATTAATAGTCTTTAAATTTAGTTCATTTACTTGACCTAATTAATAGTCTTTGAATTGCTCTACACTTCATTGTTTTGTTTTCCGATTCATCATTTAAGTAACAAAATATATATGACCAAGTAACCTAATTTCCTACTTGTTATAAGTTAAATTGACTAATTAACTCACTTAGTACTATAGTCTAGTTGTAACAACTCGTCCTTAATTTTACAATTTTATTAATTTTAAAAGAGCGAATGAACGAAAATGCCCCTATAGGCGAGATTGTTGACTTTTGTTGACTATCTTTTCGTGATGTGTACGAGCTACCATTTTACCGTATTCTCGAAGTGCTCAATGATACGAATGCGTAGAGCCAAGCGGAATCGAAATTGGAGTTAAGATGGAGGTTTTACGGAACTACAAATCCGAAAAATACTTTTGTAAAAACTACTATTTTATATTCTATATATTTTTCATAATTAATTATATTATTTCTAGCCCGTGGGGCCCGCACCTCACCAAACTCCCCACTTCTCTCTTATCACATGTCACTCTCCTCCATACTCTTGGGACTCTCTCAACTCTTCTCTTCCTTCACTCTCTTGGACTCTCTTAGCTCTCTTTCTTACCTTCCCTCAAACTCTCTACCTCTTTCGTCTCTTTGGGTTGCACTGAGGTGGTGCAGCAGCAATCACCGACCCCCGAAGACACACCCATCTAACCACTTCCATTCTCTTTGCTTCTCTAAAACACTCGATATTTTTTTCTTGATACTATGCTCGCTGTACAGATGCAGCAATGGTAGCCACCATCACTATACTTCCCGGTGAGATTTCATGATTTTCCGACCAAGGATTTAAGGACAGAAACCCCGTGGGGATGCTTTCCCCAGTTTTCCGGTTAGATTCTAAGGTTTTGGACCCCATTTCCGGCCAACTCCGGCCATGACTCCATTCCCCATTGGTATATTTCGAACCATTACTTCACGAGCTTCATTTTTACTTTTATTTCATTGAAAATGGTTAAGTTTTAGGCTCGAATGAAGCTCTAGATCGTTGCCCAGATTTTGGCCGATTCGGCGACCTGCAACCGTGTCGACCTCGCCCGATTCCAAAAAAAAAAAAAAAAAAAAAAAGGCCCAAACCTAGATCCGAAACCGAATCCGGAATTTGATTCAGCCCATTTCCAAAAATGGATATGAAATATTCTTGGAATATTCTCTGGAATATTCATTGCGTTGACTTTTTCAAAATTTCTTAGAAACACTCCTAGGCTAATTTCGATGCCCCGAGTCCGGTCTTGGCATCCATTTAGTGAAATTCCAAAATTTTAACATAGTTGACCGTCTCGACGGCTTGGTTGACTTTTTAGGGTTGACCGTTGACTTTTCATTGACTTTTCACGAAAAATTTGTCGGGGAAGCATTTTTGGCGTATTTCGACGCCTTGATTCCAAATTCGCACTCTGTTTTCTCAAATTTAATCGTTTTCGTTGAGTTTTACTGACGGGACTCAATATTATGCTTTGGTGTTATTACTATCGGAGACTTTGGCTTTCCTAGCTCGAACGATTGCAACTTTCATAAGTATCTGTGAGTGGGTCTTTTCTTTTATATAGTATGTATATATTTGTTTAGTTTCCATATATACATCTAATGACGAAGTTCCTATGTGATTGCCATAATTAGAAAATCATTATAATCCTACGGGATGCACAGGTATGCGTACTATATTTGGATGTCTTAATCATATTTATGGTTATGAATAGTATTATGTCGACGGGAAGTACCGATTTACCGCTACGTGATTTTATTCATATTATCTGTTCATTGTGTGCTACATTGGTGTTAGTACTCGCCCAGGTCAGGGCTAGGTTTCACGTGTATGTTCACTTCGCACCATACATTCACTTTGGATCCATTGTAGGTGTCAGTCCTGTCCTAGATTGTTATAGGCATTATGACTCATATGTGATGCACATAGCACCAATCTTCATGAGCTTGTAGTATTAGAGCGTAAATCATTTATTACATCCAGTCATATTCATGTCAGAATATCTCTGCACGAACTCATGTGTCCGCATATGTCGATGGACACCCAATATGATATGTTTGTTTATGCAAGATTATGTGATTATCAGACGTTAGATGTTTTATTTACGAAATATTGTACGTATTGAATTCTTGAGGTATTGCAGGCTATGGTAAGTATTTTCGTACTATACGTAGTATGTTATATTGGAAACTATACTTGTTTTACGACGAGGGGTTATTATGTTTTACAAAGTTTTATTTTTAGGCCCACTTACCCTTGTTTTTCACCCCACCAGGTTTAGTAGCTAAGCTTTTATGACGATGAGGAATTCTTGGCAATTCTTGGTATAGGTGATTACCTTCGATGATATAATTCTTATCCTACCTTTACTGTACTTTACTTATACTCTGACATCACGTGTGAAATGGGTTCATTCCCTTTCATATGCGCACTCTTGTAGTTAGGAACTTTTAGGTTTAAATTTATTCACTTTTTCCACCTCACTACACTTTATGGCTTCATCACCTTCCGGGTGGCAGCTAGCACAATTCAATTCAGAGTCCAGATGGACATTTCGGGTTGGGGTGTGTCAAAAGTGATATTCTTCTTTACTTTTGAATCTCAGGGAATGACGATTTCACAAACAATTTAATCTCCCAACCCCTTAGTGTAAACATATTTTTTATAAAAAAAATTGAATAATTACCTATAAGTGGTTAATTATCTTGGAAGATAGGGTCTTTCTCTTCAACGCACTTCGTCTCAGGTTCAAACTGTTCTCTCTTCCCTTAGAGTAGATTAGTGTAAAATATCATTTCTAATAAAAATCATTGGAAAAAATAAAAGTTATGGTATGAATTTGTAGTAAAGTGATAATGTTGGTGGGTTAGCAAAGGAGAATCGGTGGGTGTGAGATGGAACCTGCACTTAGTATATAGACATGATTGCTTTCTGCAATTGCAGAAAAGTGATATGTGGAGAAAGACTAACATAGAACGGGTTTACCATCATGTAACATCCCCTATCCTGTAATATATTTTCAAGTGCAGATTTTTCTCTACATAAAATATATTATTAAATTTGAACGTCACATGACGTTGAATCTGTTCTATATATAAATTGTTCTCCAACATACAGGGTGTGGCGTGATTTGTTAAAGATCCAAATTAAGCTAGAAATTTGGTAATCATTGGTTCACTTTTTAATATTTCCTTAAGGGAATAGAATAATTTAGCTAGAAATTATTTGGTAAAGATCCAAATTAATAAGTACACCTAAAAGCAGCAAATTTAGAGCAAATGGAGTATGTACGATGCTGCCACCAGGAGTCCCACATTCCTCAACATACTATTGTGGAAGTATAGGCTATTTGCATGATGATTTTTTATTTTTATTTTTAATTATTATTCTTTTAATAAAGAAGGTCTCACTGTCCATTGATAATGCATTGATTTCTTTTTTATGTATTTTCAGTATCACATAAGGTTACAACGTATTTTTACTTCTTAAGTCGAACGATGCGTTAAAGCATAGTCGATGAACCTAGACAATTTCGTGGAACTTGAACTCATACTGAGAATTTCAAAAATTTACTCGCTTTTTACTATACCAACCCCTTAGAGGTTTTGTATGATGACTTTAATATATAACAAAATGATTCTTTTTTCGGTCAGTAATAGAGCAAAATGAGTAAGGATCAAGCAAACTTTAAAGGGAGATCGGTATAGGGCAAGCCATTACGCAATTTTGCAATGGGATGACGTCAGTAAACCATTAGGAGAGTTCAGAGGAGGAATGGAATATTTAGAAGACCCCGTTTTCACTTTTGATTTCGCTCACCCAATACGTCATCCCAGCCACACTCCATATACATATAAATAGCACCCGACCACTCCCAAACTTAGCGTCTACTCACTGTCTCTCTCTCTCTCTCTCTCTCTCTCTCAGTCGTTCTACTAGCCAAAGCTCTCGTACTAATTAATCAAGGGAAAAATGGTGATGTCTAAAGAACAAGAACACCCCAAGAAAGCCTTTGGTTGGGCTGCCAGGGATTCATCTGGCGTTTTCTCTCCCTTCAAATTCTCAAGAAGGTCAGTATTAATACAAACTTCATCATCAAGTTCTTGTTTAATCAATCTTTTTATACGTTCTCTGAAAATTGCGTTCTTTTGGTTGCAGGGAAACGGGCGACAAAGATGTAATATTCAGAGTGTTATACTGTGGGATATGTCATTCGGACCTCCACATGGCCAAGAACGAATGGGGAATTTCTACCTATCCATTGGTTCCCGGGTACATACTAAACTTTCATTTTAAATGCTACAAGTACTGATGCCAAATAGTACATTGTAGAATGAACACATATGTAAGTATCTGAATTTGGATTTGGTATCCAAAACTAATGGAATATGAACTGGACAATGCAGACATTGTACCAACCATCATGAAAATTACTGCCCCAAAGTGATACTCACTTATGGTGCCAAGTACTACGATGGAACCACCACATATGGAGGTTACTCTGACATCCTGGTGGCCAACGAGCACTTTGTAGTCCATATCCCAGACAACCTTCCCCTTGATGGAGCGGCTCCTCTCCTATGTGCTGGGATTACAACTTACAGCCCTTTGAGATATTTTGGACTTGACAAACCCGGTATCCATGTGGGTGCGGTGGGTTTAGGCGGTCTAGGCCATGTGGCTGTTAAGTTTGCTAAGGCTATGGGGGTTAAGGTTACTGTCATCAGTACCTCCCCTAATAAGAAGGATGAAGCAATTGAACATCTCTGTGCTGATTCATTTTTGGTCAGCCGCGATGAAGATCAGATGCAGGTAAGATGATTGTTAATTTAAACAAGTTTGTGTAGTAATTCAAGTTGATTTGAAGTGTGTACGAGTGACTGACCTTTTATTTTTATTTTTTATTTTTTTTGTGTGTGTATGTGTGTGGATTTTTTAGGCTGAAATGGGCACATTGGATGGTATCATTGACACGGTTTCTGCAGTCCACCGTCTATTACGTTTGATTGGTTTGTTGAAGTCTCACGGAAAGCTAGTGATGGTTGGAGCACCAGAGAAGCCTCTTGAGCTTCCAGTTATTCCGTTGCTCTCGGAGCATGCATACAAAATAATGCAATGACATGTTACTTTTTGTTTCCTCTATACGACGATATATTTCCACCGAGGAATGGAGGATTTGTAGTATGAAGTGTTTACTTTGTAAACTGTGTAATGTCTTCGGTGGCTACTTATTGACAAGAGTACATTTTGCAATTGCAGGAAGGAAGATAGTAGCTGGGAGTGGCATTGGGGGCATGAAGGAGACGCAAGAGATGATTGATTTCACAGCCAAGAATAACATAACAGCTGATATTGAGGTTATCCCAATCGATTATGTGAACATTGCCATGGAGCGCCTTCTTAAAGCAGATGTCAGATATCGATTTGTCATTGATATTGGAAACACATTGAAGTCTACCTTGTAGATTTTGCATCGATGCATGGTTGAACTGATGCTCCTGGGGAGATGGAATGGAAATTGGGTTCGAATTCAACCTGTCTCATTTTTCGGGTTTTTTTTTCCCCTTCTTTTCTGAAGAATCAACTGTGTTTCTGGTTTTTTTTTTTTTTTTTTTTTTTTTTTATGTTTTATGTCGCATTATGAGCGAAATGTAATGGTGCAATTTGAATTAATAAATAAACAAGATTATGATCTTCATAAACGGTCTGTCACCATGAAACAGAATGGAGCTCATGTTGGTAAGTATTAAAGCGATCTCACTAAGATTGTTCAAAAACTTGATCAACCAAGTCCTAGACGTACTCCTAGCAACATAAAGGATCCAGATGCTAAATCTCATAGTGCTGGTATCTATATTACACTACCAATGGAGATAGTTGAGAGTTCGAAGGAATTGGTAGAAGTGCTCGATGAATACACATATCAAGCTTTGTTTTTGTTTTCCAAACACTTTTAGGTTTTTAGGGCTTGCGTATTCAAAGTGTAAATAAATTGAGACGTGTTCTTATAATTTACATATGTATTGTCCTAAACATCTGACTTAAAGCTTTTATTGTAAGCTGAATATCTATTTATCCCTTCCCCTAGTTGACAAAGCTAATTTGCCGAACTCAGGTAAAAACAATTGCTGAACTTAACATCAATTAGGAATCAATGGATGGGTGTTGGAACTTGAATTTTGATGGAACTGTTAAACATTCTAGTCTCGCAGCTGCTGGATTTGTTATCAATGTTTCCAACAGTGTTGTTAAAATTGCAGGAGCTATTCCTATAGGTTTTTCTTCAGTTCTTAAACTTGAGCCTATGTGATGAAAGTTTGGTCTTATGTGCACTAAACGGCTTCGATTAAATAATATTTTTGTTGAAAGATATTCTGGACTTTTTATTGATATGATTAAAGGCTCGCATCAAACTGTGGAGAATTTCTTCTATCATGATATATGTTTGATCCCTTCTCAAAGAATTCAATGTTCAAGGAGACATATTTACCGAGAATCAAATTTTGATGCGGATGCTCTAGCTATCTATGAACATACTATTCCGAATATTTTCATATGTTCATCCATGTAATATAGAAATTATGTTACAATATGCACATTTACTCTAGTAAGTTGTAGTTTCCACATGTTTTTATACTTGCATTTGGTTTGGTTGCTTAATGGAATAAAAGGTCCTTTTTTTTTCCTGTTAAATCAGATGACCTTGTATCCTTTGTGAGTGTCCAGGTATATAACTTCATATCCTTTCAGAATGCAACACATTCTATGTAGCTCTATGTTCTATACATTTTAGAAACTTAACAAACAACGAGCAATATTTGAGCAAACCTTATATTTTCGAACGTGATGTCAACGATCCAACTATTCATCTTTTGCATTCCACTGAAAATGATTCTTTGAAAAAAGAAATACCGAAAAGAAGTAATGGTGATGACCACTCAAAGCATAAACGAGAATCTGACAGTTAGTGTTTGTCACTACATTTTTTGCCTTATGGGTTAAGCTTTTAGATTTTACTTCTTCACGAAAGTTGTAATCGTTGTCAACACGAGCGTTTCTACTACTTTTTCACATTTTTTTTCATTTATAACATAATTACTTGTTTTTTAAGCAATCTTAGTAAAAGCACTATTCATGATCGTTTCAATGGTTCCAAAAATTCATATAGCCATATGACCTGATCATATCGTAGAGAATGTGATCCCAAGCGTCCTTATAATTTTTTTTCAATTTTTTTTTTTTTACATTTATATGTTTTTTATTCTTAATTTTTGTTTAAATATTTGTTTTTACAAATTAATTTACATGTAGCATAACTTGAGGCAACCACACGTCCAAATCAGGCGGCAATTAGGGGGAAAATGGAAAAATTGGGGGAAATTTTCCTTCCCAATCCGTTATATTTGCAGAAGACAGCAAAAAGGAAATTCCCCTTCTTCCATTCAACAAATTTCATTAACTCTAATTCTCTTTAATCCCTTTTGCTCCTTACATCTTTCATAAATCATTAACTTCACTCATTCATGGCAACAACACCCAAAACGCCTCCTCCAGTCCTCTTGAATACACCAACACCCAAAACTCCTTGCAAAATCCCCTTAAATACACCGACACCCATAACTTGCTTCCAATCATCTTTAATATCCCACCGCCCAAAACTAGTCAACTTGTCCTTAATACTTCAACTCCCAAATATGTCCTACACCCATTCCAAATCTCAGCATACAATCACCTTGTCTACACCCCCTGCCAAAGAATCAAAGTCTGGCAACAAGCGGCCATAGTCTAATAGATGTTATGCTAGGCGTCATTCCAAGCGTCTATTTTGAGGTATACATACCTCAACACAGTCTCTATTGTTTTGGAAGAGTAGACACATTGAGTTGATTGAGGAAATCGAATGTATTTGTGGCAAGTCGAGTACTTTTGAAAAGGTAAACTTAGAATTAAAAACCAAGGTAACAGGGAATCTTGTCAAGGTCCACTGCATGAAATACTTGAATCCAAGTGAACCAATAGGTAAATCCAGGGACTGCATCCACAGTAATGAGGAAGTGGAATTGAGAAAGAGCAATTTGATGTGCATGAAAGAGTTAATTCTTATAAGTTTTATGCACAACTTGTGCTGCCCAATGATGAAGTCATTCATGATGTAACCGTACAAGAGGTCCTTGCATTTGGTAATGCTTCACCAAATAACTACGTGTGGTGTGTGATGAGTATATGTTTTTTTGGTTAACAAATTTTTGTATAATGTCTTTAAAATTGGATGTTGGAGTGGCATGAGTACATGTTTTTTTGGTTCTCAAATGTTTGCAGAACATCCTTAAGATTGGATGTGGGAGTGGGATGAGTACATGGTTTTGGGTTCTCAAATGTTCATAGAATGTCTTTAAAGTTGAATTTGGAGAATGTCTTTAAAATTAGATGTGGGAGTGGTGATATGTTTGTGTGTACCAGTGTATTGTTTCACTTCTCACTATCAAAATTTATTGTGTGCTACTAGAAGGACCAGACTAACAAGACTGCAACAGAGAAAACATAACTTTTCATAAATGATCATAACCATACACACATGCTAAATCGTCAATTGTCAAGCCTATTAAACATGGCTGAATACGAACTGAAAATATCAGACAATTTTGCACAACTATTTACAAGTCATCATATACCTACAATAGACCGTCAATTCCATCCAGTTTTTGTTGGCGTGGAATTTAATGACATCTAAATTGTTCTCCTATAAATGGAAGCCAAGGACAACTGAGAAACAAACACTTACTTCGTCCACAACCATGGAAACCATAGATGTCATGTGTGATACTAGGAGTGATGAACCTGAGTCCATCTTGTTTACGTTACAACAAAAGTTGAACGAGGCATTGTACAAATCGGCCATGTACAAACGCCAAATATATAATCGAAAACATAAGTACGATGAACTAGTTCTAAAAGAGGAGAAAGTTGTATGTCGTAGGTTAATCAAATTATGGGTGACAAAGCATCTCCAACAAGAGTGTGACTCCACTTTCTATGATGGGTTTGAGAAATTTTTCTCATGCCTCCATGGAAAGGATATGATTGGGACTGAGTGTTTCCCTCGCACGTGAATGACATCGTCAAAGATGGCGGTGATTAAAAGGAGCAGGAGCAGGAGTACGTAAAGGCGGCTTACAAGGTACCAAAGCATCATTAGGTTGAAATCGGCCTTATTAGATATTTATGACTCGTTATTCTATACATTTTGCGCTTTTTTAAGTATATTGTAGTTTCAAGATTCATTAAGTGATTCAAGTGTTATTTTCATTAACGTTCATTAGCTATCACAAATATTCATATACATTTATCACAAGTCACAGCTAATATATCACAATGTCTATCAGCAGGGGCACATCCATTCAGAGACCCAGGTGGTCCTGGGACCCTTTGGAAGCATGGTTGTGAGGACCTTCAAGGACCACTCGACCTTTTGTGTATATGGTGAAGAATAGGATACACTACTAGAATTTTGGCTAAATGACATCATTTTCATTGGTGTATTATAGAGAATGGATACCAGACTGTGCCAAACGAAATTCCGAACTGCGCCGAACGAAATTCAAGGAGTTTTTATGCAACCTCTACCTTAGTCAATTTCAAGTTCTCATTAATTTTCTCCTCCATCCAAACCCAAAACTGCACTAGACCAGCAGCATCTCTGCACATGAAAAAAGAAGGGAACCAAACCATGATATGCAAAGCAGTTGAATATGATTATCAACACAAAGTCAAGTTCGGAGGGAAGAAAAAGTCACCTTAAATGACAACTCTGCATGTCTTCCAATTCAGGATCATTTTCAACTGCCTTTGCCAAGGATACAGGGGACACCCTGTAAACTCCGGTCGGTGCTCCAGACCAACCATTTGAGTTGTCACTCTTACTTTTTCTTTTACTTTCAAGGCTTTCATAATATCTTTCACAAGCAGAGTTAAAGGTGTTGACAATAGCAGCATTAAGAGAAGATACATCCATCCAAACTTTAGCCCATTTTGCTGCCAGACTGAAAATGGAAAGTAGGTTTGAGAAGACTGAGGTGGTAACATAATACAAATTTCAAATAGAACAATATCACAACTAGCCTGACTAGTGTTAGAATATAAGGATATTTGTACATTATAATCTGAGTTATGTAGAGGGTGCCAGCTGTCATTATATTAGTGGCTGTTGATCATTTGTCTTAAGGTTGTTGTGAGAGCGTGTTAGTATAAATAGTAGAAATGCATTGTATTGTTTAACTTAACAGAAATAAGAAATACAGTTTTCAATATTCTCTCTCTCTCTCTAAAAGCTCTCGATAGTTATCTCTGTCTACCTCCATAGCCAAGCTTTGCTATTTCTAGCTATGTTAACATGGTATCTTCGCCGGTGCTACCTGTTGCCGATCTTGCTTGCTTCCGCTTCCTCTGTTTGTTGTCATGCTTAGTGGATTGTTGTTGCTCTCTCTGGTGATTGCTTCTGTCGTTGGTGTTCGCAATCGGTGCTCTGCGAAACCCTAATTTTTGGGGCTTATTGTTGTTTGTCGTCGTGCAGAGGTGCTATTTCTTCTGCCTAAAGGTTGTGTTGCTGATAATTGTCGATTGTCGTAATTTCTGATTTTTTTCCTGCAACCCTAATTTTTGGGGCTTCTTGCTGTGGTTGGGTTTTTTGCATCTTTTCGTATCTTCTGTACTGTAATCTTGCTTCGCTTCTTGTGTGTTCTCTCTGTCTGTGGTGAAATTCATTGGTTCTGTGGTGTTTCGTGCCAATCAAGATTTGCGGTTTCTCAACTATACAAACATGGTTACGGCTGCGCAGTTAGCACTTTCACAATCTCCGATTTCTTCATTGATTCCAAGTGTGAGTAACACTGTTACGGTGAAACTGGATGATTCCAATTATGTCACTTGGAATTTCCAGTTGGAACTGTTGTTGGATGGTAATGGTATTCGAGGCTTTCTTGATGGATCAATCCCTTGTCCTGCTCGTTTTGATGACACCGTGGAAAATGAACAAGTTGAGACTGATGCATATAAAGTTTGGAAGATTCATGATAGAGCTTTAATGGCGCTTATAACTGCTACATTGTCTACGGCTGCTTTGTCTTGTGTGATTGGTTGTAAAAGCTCGAGAGAGATGTGGAACTGTCTTCATGAACGGTTTGCTAGTATGACTAGGACTAGCATTGTGCAAATGAAGATTGATCTTCAAAATATTAAAAAGGGTTCTGAGACTATTGATGCTTACTTGCAACGAATCAAGGATGCTAGGGATCAATTGGCTGTCGTAGGTGTTTTCATATCTGATGAAGATATTGTTATTGTGGCATTACGAGGTCTACCTCCTGAGTACAACACCATTAAAGCAGTGATTCGGGGCCGTGAGAATCTGGTGTCTCTTAAGGAACTTCGATCACAACTCAGGGCTGAAGAATCTACCCTAGATGAGACCACTCGACAGATTCCTCTTATGTCAGCCATGCATGCTCACACTACTGGGTCTACTTTTGATGTTGGTGGCTCTTCGGGGACAAAGTCCTATTCCTCTGGATCTGATAATGGTCATTTCTCAGGTCACAATCACTTGTCCTTTCCTGTTGCTTCATTTCCCCAGTCCATTGCACCACTGCCATTCATGCCTCAGTTTGCACAGATTCCAGTTTCTGGACCTCAGGCTTTTGTCTCTCAACAGGGCTCAGGGACTTACAATAATTTCAGGGGAAATACCTTCAAATCCAAAGGCAGGGGCAAGAAATTTTTTTCTGGGAATCAGTCACCATTCCATCAGCAACCTTCTTATGGTGCACCTGCCTACTCACAGTCTCCATTTCAGTCACAAGGTTCTCAGGTGTCTCAGCATCCTCAACAAGTTTGTCAAATATGTGATCGAAAAGGACATTCTGCTCTTACTTGTTTTCAGCATGGGTGTCAAATTTGTCATAGAGTTGGGCACACTGCAGCTACATGCTTTGATCGAACTCAAGCTGCAATTCAACCATTCCATTCTTCACAGTCCTTTCCCACTTATTCACAACAGTTTACACCACAGTACCAACCTTCCGTGCAGTCTCAACCTCTACCTCCTGGAATGCCTCCTGCGTCTTATAACTCAACTCCTGCAATGAATTCTCAGTGTTTTCAACATTCTGGAGGATCACAACACAACTCTCATGTTGCTATGAATGCTCGGGTTCAGCCATCACCTTCTGCACCATCACAGGAGTATTGGCTTCTTGATTCCGGGGCGACTCATCATATGACCAATGATCTCTCCAATCTCAATATGGCTGCTCCTTATCCTGCTAATGATCGTGTTACTGGTGCAAATGGTGAAGGTTTAAAAATTGCACATTCTGGCAGTTCTCAACTTTCCACCAAATCTCACATGTTTCAATTGAATTCTGTTCTGCATGTTCCTAAATTGTCTCAACACTTGTTGTCTATGCATCAACTGTGTAAAGATAACAACTGCAGATGCATTGTTGATGAATTTTCTGTATGTGTACAGGACAAGGTCACCAAGAGAACGTTGTTCCACGGACTGAGTAACAATGCTGTTTACCCCATTCCCGTGCTCAACACTTCAATCGGTTCTCCAGCAGCTTTCCTTGGACAAAAAATTAATTCTACACTGTGGCATTGTCGATTGGGACACCCTACCAATTCTATTGTACAAACCGCCCTTAGCAAGTCTTTCATCTCAGCCCCTAGTACCATTGATTCTGAGTCTTGTCTTTCTTGCTTAAAAGGCAAATTCACAAAATTGCCATTTCCTGTACATGCTTCCAAATCTTCCATTCCTTTTGAAGTGATTCATTCTGATGTATGGGGCCCTGCTCCTCAACTGTCTCTAGAAGGTTACAAATACTATGTTTTCTTCATTGATGAATGTACTAGGTATACATGGATTTTTCCGGTTATCAATAAAGCTGCTGTGTTTAGACTATTTGTTCAGTTTCAAGCCTATATTACTACTGCTTTTGCTCAGTCTATTAAAGTTCTTCAAAGTGATGGTGGTGGAGAGTATATTAGTTCTCAATTTCAGTCTTTTCTAAAGTCTAAGGGCATTGTTCACCAGCTTTCATGTCCATACACACCTGAACAAAACGGTTTAGCTGAACGAAAGAATAGACATGTAGTTGAAACAGCTATTACTCTTCTTCAGCAAGCTTCCCTGTCTAATCTGTTTTGGTATCATGCTTGTGCAACAGCAACATATCTTATTAATCGGATGCCAACGCCTATTCTTGCCATGAAATCACCATTTGAAGTGTTGTTTAACTCTCCACCTCGTCTAGATCACTTAAGAATTTTTGGCTGTGCATGTTATCCCTCGTTGAAACCGTATAGAACCACTAAGCTTGATCCTAAGACTACACAGTGTATTTTCTTGGGTTATGCTGCACAGTACAAAGGTTATATTTGTTTTGATATTTCCCATTACAAGTTGATTGTTTCAAGGCATGTGTTGTTTGATGAAACACAATATCCTTCTCTGTCTTCCTCTTTTGATAAGGCAGGTTCTTCTTTTGATAAGGCAGGTTCTTGCTTTCCACAATCTACCTTCTCACCACAGGTTGTTCATTCCAATACCTTTACTCAGTATCCTATTATCCCTATACCCTTACCTTCTGTTTTTCACCATCCCACTACATCACCTACTGTTACTCAGTCTAGTTCTCTGGCACATGGTGACCTTGTCTCCTCTCCTCCATCAGCATGTCATGGTACTTCCGACGGTTCCGGTTCCGAGTTACATCCTGACATCACCACATCTCAGGTTGCCGATCTTCAACCTATGGTTCTTGTTCCTCAAAATTCCCATCCTATGCAAACTAGGTCCAAGTCTGGTATTTGCAAGAGGAAACACGGTTTTAGTGCTACTGTTCACTCTTCCATTGGCACAGAACCCACCTCATTTACTGCAGCTTCTAAATCCGGTGAGTGGAAACAGGCCATGACAGAGGAAATGGATGCACTACTTCAACAGAAGACGTGGTCCCTTGTTCCTCTACCTCCAAACAAAAACCTTGTCGGCTGCAAATGGATCTACAAGCTCAAGCGTCATCCTGATGGTTCGATTGCTCGGCATAAAGCCCGGTTAGTGGCCAAGGGTTTTTCTCAAGAAGCAGGCCTTGACTATTATGAGACCTTCAGTCCGGTAGTTAAACCAACCACAGTCCGATTGATGTTATCCTTGGCAGCTACTAACGGATGGAAGTTGAGGCAGCTTGATGTCAAAAATGCGTTTTTGCATGGCTTTCTTGAGGAGGAAGTGTATATGTCTCAACCTCAGGGTTTTGTTGATTCTGATCATCCTGAATATGTGTGCAAGCTGCAACGGTCTCTCTATGGCCTAAAACAAGCTCCCCGAGCTTGGAATGCTCGGTTTACTTCCTTCTTAGTTTCTCTGGGTTTTCAAGCTTCCTATGCCGATCCTTCTCTCTTTGTCAAGTTTGATGGTCTTCATATGGTGGTATTATTGTTATACGTGGATGATATTATACTTACTGGTGATCATGATCCTACTGTTCACTCTGTGCTTCACCGCTTGACTAAGGAATTTGCTATGATAGACTTGGGTCTCCTTCATTATTTTCTCGGTCTGCAAATTGAGTATTGTCCACAGGGGTTGTTTGTCCATCAGTCTAAATATATACAAGACTTGCTGCAGAAAACTGATATGGTTCAGTGCAAGCCTTGCATTACTCCCTGTCATCCCAACCAAAAATTACTTAATCATGGCAGTTCGTTATATTCTGATCCCACCCACTACAGGAGCATTGTTGGAGCTTTACAATACCTCACCTTCACTCGCCCTGACATTGCATACTCTGTTAATCAGGTTTGTCAGTTCATGCATACACCATTGGAGTCTCATTTTGGTGCTGTCAAACGGATTTTGCGTTATCTCCGAGGCACTATGGATTGGGGAGTCTGTTTTCGGCCTGGAGATTTAGACTTTCGCGCCTACACAGATGCCGATTGGGCGGGTGATCCAAATGATCGGCGTTCTACAACCGGTTTTGTCGTGTTTCTTGGTTCCAATCCCATTTCGTGGAGCTCTAAGAAACAACACACAGTCAGTCGCTCTTCTACTGAAGCCGAATATCGGGCTATGGCCACTACCACTGCTGAGATTATATGGATCCAACAATTGCTCAAGGACTTGCATATTTCGAGTTCTGTTCCTCCTTTGTTACATTGTGATAATATCTCAGCTATGGCGTTGGCCACTAATCCGGTTCTTCACTCCAAAGCTAAGCATATCGAGGTGGACTGTCACTTTGTTCGAGAACGGGTTCAACAAGGCATTATTTCTCTTCAGTTTGTCTCCTCTACTGATCAGTATGCAGATATCCTGACCAAGGGCTTGTGCTCTCCTTCCTTCACTCATCATTGTTCCAACCTTATGCTTGGGACTTCCCCACATAAGCTTGCGGGGGAATGTTAGAATATAAGGATATTTGTACATTATAATCTGAGTTATGTAGAGGGTGCCAGCTGTCATTATATTAGTGGCTGTTGATCATTTGTCTTAAGGTTGTTGTGAGAGCGTGTTAGTATAAATAGTAGAAATGCATTGTATTGTTTAACTTAACAGAAATAAGAAATACAGTTTTCAATATTCTCTCTCTCTCTCTAAAAGCTCTCGATAGTTATCTCTGTCTACCTCCATAGCCAAGCTTTGCTATTTCTAGCTATGTTAACAACTAGCACAGCCTACAAATCAGAGACGTCACTTTTCTACTTCAGAAAGAATGGAGTCATATGGAAACAATTCAATGCCTACCTTCTTCAAGTGATCCATCACCTTTGTGCTCAATTTACCAAGTATCGATAAATAATTTTGCTTGAATTTTCCTACCCAAACCCAGCTTCCTTCCTCTCACTCTCTCTCGTTGCGAGTCTATTTGGTTCTCGAGAATTTGTGTGAGAAAACCTGACAATTACGAGTCCTGATCTCAGTTTCCTGAATTCACGCAAGGAAAATTCAAGGAGCCGACTCACGACGAGAGATAGAGGAAGAAAGGTGGGTTTGGGAAGGAATCGAATCGAGATGAACCTTCGAGGGAGGATGAGGTTGATGATTAGGGCACTGAGAAGAAATTGATGCCAGGAAATTCCTTTGAGAGGAGGGAGCGAGGAGGAGGAGGTAGTTTTTTTGGGTGGGTCGCAGTCGAAGGCTGATGAATCCGACAGCTGGGTGTCAAATAAGAGGGCACATGTCAAAAGTACAATTTTATCTACGTATTAACAGATAGTTAATGAAAAAATCATTTTTGGATTAAATTTGCTAACGGAGTACACTATAGGGGTTTAAATCTGAGTTTTTTTTTAGCACAAGAGCTATTTTCTGAATACCTTATGACCACAAGGATCATTTATCCGATTTGGCCTTATACTTTATATAGATGTGAAAATATATATGGAATAATACTATTAAATGAATATAAAACTATTTTTGACAAAAAATAGGAGAGCAAAACTGAACCCTAAGTTAAAAAACAAAACAATATGACTTTGGTATCAAAATTTTTACAGTTGACACCAATGAATTGTGTTGAAAAGGTTTAAGGCACCAAATTCAAACAATAGTGACACATACATTTACAAAGTCACTGATAGATAATGATGCCCTCAAATCGGTGCCCTATAGCACATTTTCTAGTAGTGATACAAACGTTGTAGGCTGTGCAAAGTTTGATGAACTTGGCACCGTTGCAGCAAAGAGTGATGGATTTGAGTTGCCAAAGCAGTGATTGATGGACTTTGAGCCGGTAATGAGGCCACCCAGAAATTGCAGATAGATAACGAAGATGAAGTTTGTTTTCCTATTATATGACTTGGGTTATACACATGACATCTTTTAAAAAGCACGTGACCCTCTCTTTTAATAATCCCAATCAAAATTTCTTTGCAGACCCCGCAGTGGGTAATTAATAATTTCCAATTCCCCATTCACTCTTGCCTCTCCCAAATAGATCATCTCCGAATCATTTTGGTGAGAATCTGGAGGATTCATGAATTATGTCTGTTTATTGTATATCGTGCGATCAATTTTTGTTAGGTAATGTTTGTGTTTAATTTTAAATAAAAATATTTAAAATAATTTATGATCACACGATTTACGATGAATGGACACGATTCACGAATCACGAATCCTGGATCCTCACAAAAAGCGACATTCATGTCGTGTTTCTAGTTTTTGTGTCATTTTCGTATTATATCCGATAGCTTAACGGGTTGTGTCGTGTAATTCCTATTAAAGTAAATGGGTAATATGACCCGACTCGAAATCGACCCATTAATATTATCAAATAATATGACCCGACCCGTTATCTGTTACGAAAAATATAGTTTAAATCAATAAATAATGAAAATGAAAAACATAATACTAAATTAGTATTACATACTAAATTTCGGAGTTGACCCCTTCACAAAGTTGTAAAGTTTGTCATTATGAGTGATTATATATATTTTTTCACATTTTTCACACTTCTACAATAATTATTATTAATTTTATTAATTTTGAACTCAAATAAAAAACACTATTCATGAGATATGGAGGGTTTTAAAAATCTAAACTGTGACAATCCGTCACTAATTCTACAATTTTATAAATTTTAAAGTGTGAATTGACTAAAATGCCCCTAGAGGTGAGGGCATTGACTTTCGTTGACTGTCTTTTTGTGAGGCGTATGGGCTATAATTTACCATAATCTTAAAGTACTCAACGACACAAATGCGTAGGCGTAAGCAGAATCAAAATTGAAGTTACGATGAAGGTTTTACAAAATTATGAATCTAAAAAATACTGTTTGTAAATATTATCATTTTATATTTTATTTATTTATTCCAATTTATATTATTATATATTTATTTTATTATTTTCTGATTAGATTTTTAATGCTTGTGGTGTGACAGCCCGTTCCGGATTTTCGAACCGTAGGGGTGAAATGACGATTTCGCCCCTATTATGGTTGTTTCGTTGTGTGGTTGTTTTTGGGAGTTTCTTGGCTAGTTTTGGACCACACACACTCTCCCACACCCCCTCACCCTTTTCCCTGTCCTGTATCCCTGTCCCGAGCTCTCTCTCTCTCCCATTTCTATCCCCATATGTACGGACACACCAAAAAACCATTGAAACCTTCACAGATCGAGGAAACAAATTACATATTCGTGCTCGTGAGGTCCTTGGGAGTTCAACCATACCCATTTCAGGTAAGGATACCTTCGTTTTCACGTCGAACTCGGAATACCTCGATTTGGTCATTGTTCATGCACACATTAATTCTTGTGTTTTTGGGAATTTCAAGCTTGTAGGAAGCTTGGTGAGGTCCTTAGGAGGCTCGAGGTGGTTCGTTTGAAGGTTTTGGACGTCGGGATAGTGAGTTACAAGCTTGGGCGGAGTTGGTGGTGTTTTCTTGGCGAGATTCCGTGGATTTTAGTACTTGAAAGTGGTATGGATTGGTTCCTCTTATTGTAAGCTTTATTTTGGTACCAATTTTGTGAAATTTGGTTGAAAAACGAAGAAGTTACAAGGTTTTAAAGTTTTCCCGATTTTTTGGCGGCAGTGGTGACGGCGCCAGAGCTTCGCCGAAGAAGATGACGGAATATTCCTAACGGCATTAACGGAACCCGTCAGAGTTAACGGAATATTCCTGACGGCGTTAAATGACGCCGTCAGTGTGCCAGGCACGTGCCTGCGTGTGGCCGGCGCATGTAGCCGTGCCTTGGCCGGCGCGTGGGGGCACATGCGGTGTCAGAAAATTATTTTAAAAATATGGGGATGTTCCTGAGGTTGAGTAGATCACGTTGGTGTATTCATACACCCCATTTGAGCAATGTAGAGAACTTATTTCGTGATGTTGGTTATGTGCTTTAAAATTAACGTTTTTATAGTTGTTTCGCATATAGGTGAGACCTATCCCGAGGACGAGCGCAGTCACTCGAGGCAAGGGGGTTACGACCTTCTACATAGCAGTGAGTGGGCTTTTGGTTTTTCGTATATACCTATATACTTATACTTTTCCTAGAAAGTGAAATGAAACGTTTATACGTTTATATGCCATGCTTATTGTTTGCCATTTATTTACGCATTATTAATTGCATATATATATATATATATATATATATATATATGTGTGTGTTGGTGCTGTGGACGCACTGGTAAGTGTCAAGTAAGTTATGGTTTATGTTTATGTTCAGTAGTGATTTGAGATGCATAGAGAGCTCATAACCTGCACCCCCGGTGTTAGTGCTCCCGCCCAGAGTTGGGCACAGTCCTTTACGTGATGTTCACCTCTCGCACCACACACTCTTCTTGGATCCAAGTTAGGTGCACAGTCCTGTCGTACATACCACTTTAGGTGGTTCCGACTTGTCGGTGACCAGCTATTATTCGCCCAGCCTTCACGTGATCGTAGCACTTGAGCGTACTTATATTACACCAGTCCTATCGTACAGACCACTTTAGGTGGTTTCGACTCGTGTGCAGGTATAGTTAGTGTGATGGAGATTTGAGCTCTAGATTCAGCCATACAGGTCACGTTAGGTGACTCCGGCTGACAGATTACATGGCATTGATTTGACATTCCTGAGCACTTGCATTCTATTTAGAGACATTTGACATGGCATATTTTTGAGCATGATTTTTATATATATGTGTATACTCTATTTTTCTGGGAAGTATACAGGTTTTACGGCGAGGGGTTAGAATCTTGTTTATGAAATGGTTTTTGAAAAGATTTGTTTTTGCCCACTCACACTTTTTGTTTTGCGACCCTCCAGGTTCTAGTTGGCTAGCACTTTTGGTGGCTCCCCATAGGATTTCCCCGGCATATCTGACAGATTATCACCAGTGTAGGACCACATTTGGGTGTGTTTTTGTAGTGTTGGTTCTTCTAGACTGCATTAGGTCTTCGTGCTCTGAACTTTGTTTTTCACACTTACGCTTGCACATGTATGTTCTTACTTTGTGTAAAACTGAATTTTATTTATTCATACTTTTATTATTATTTTATTAGCTTCCGCACTGTGCACATGGTTACGTCACTTCCACGTGACGGCCAACATGCCCTGATCTCGATCGGGGTGTGTCATGTGGAGCCCACACTGATTCCCAAACTCTCCCGTGTGTTCCTTTCCCCCACAATCCCGTACCTTTCTCTCTTCACTCATCTTCCTCTTATCTCTCATCTCTTTCACCTAACTCTCTCTAACTTCCTCATCTCTGTCAACTTTCCTCCTCATCGCTATATTCATCTTTGAAAACAGAGAGGCCAAAAGGTCAAGAACAATCTCACCACCCTTCCAGACCACCACCCCTACTTATATTTTCCCTCTTTTTCCCTTAGTTTCTTTCTTTGAAAAATTCTCATCACCCTCCTTTCCTTCTCTGTAAACACAGAGAATCGGCAGTCATACACCACCCCGACAAGATTTACAGATCCTCAAACCCAGAACGCCATATTCATGGACGTCTAACTCAACCCAGCCATGGGGCACAACACTGAACTGTTGCACCGTCATTGTTCAAGGGATTTTCCAGAGAGTCGCCGTTTCTGACATAGGTAAGCCACGGGACTCTCTCTAACCTTCATTTTAGATTGATCAGAACCTAGTTGTGGCCTATCTCAGGCGTTTTGGTTAAGGTTTATAACGAAACTGACACGGGGGAAGAAATTCCCTAGATATTCAGCAAGAACTCGTGACCAAGCCACTTTCAGATTATCTTTCAGGCCAACACCGACGATAACTCGACCTCACTTTGGTATGGTTTTGTTCCCTACATTCCTAAATTTAGAATGGAATTTGAATCATTGATTTTGGTGGTGAATTGAGCTAGATATTAGCTCTAGAAATTGGCCCAAAAACTAGGCCGAACCTGTGCTTCTCGAAGATGGTGAGTACGTTACTCGCAAGGGCGTAGGCGCTCATGGACGCATGAGGGTGGTCGGCACGTGCGGCGGCACGTGGAGGAACCTGAGGTCCCTTTCTTAGGTTTCTCGACATGCTGAACCCGAATCCCCTGTTCGTTTTCCGAGATTCGATTGTTTTAAAATAATTCCTTTATTAGCCATACTTTTTACGAAAATGTATTTATACGTTAATACGTTACGTATTTACATAAAAGGTTTCGTTTCTAGGCGAAATGCATCACAAGGATTCTCGATACTACGAGGCAGGTTCGACTCGACGACATGGATTGTGAGTGGTCTTTTCTTTGATATATATACATATATTTATTTAGTTTCCATATATCCATCTAGTAATGAATTCTCTATGTGATTGCCATAATTAAATTAACGTTTGTAAGAAATGCCTCATTGTTGGGAAAGTATGAAATAATCCTACGGGATGCTCAGGTAAGCTTACATGGTGGAGTATCAAGCCATTACACTGAAAATTACAAGGTTGAACAGTTAGTGGACAAAAGTACTGGTCAGTTGGGCTACAAGCAAGAGGCTAAGCTCCCCTCTAATGAAAAATATATGGACAAGAAGCTAGGATTTGCCACCGAGTACCAGACCCATATGAAGTTCAAGGAGTCTATTTATCCAAACAAGATTTGATCTTCATCATCCAAATCCAACTACGACAACAACAAGAATCGCAACTTTTTTTGGAAATTGATGGGAATAGCGTCTGCTACCGAAGAGTTTCCCAAGAAAAGTATATAAACTAAATGAAGTCAATGCTTAAAGAATTTGATGTGAAGCTGATAGTCAATGGTTAGGGAACTTGACTTCATTGTTGGAGTAAGCAAGAAGGTTGAAGAGAGAACAATCACCAAAGACTGATTCTAAAGATCCATATGAATTTCTTTAGTGGAAACGAGTCCGAGAACATTGATTTGCACCCACCAACTACCACTTACTAAACTTTGTAACAACTGGTGCCTACTTGTGTTCCCCACGCACTTCGAATGTTTCGAGTAGTTTCCAAATAGATATGACTTTGCCTGCCATTCCTAGGGAACGCATGTTGCAGAGTGATATCACCGTTTCGAATTTCCAATTGGTCTTAATCAACTCGTACCGCTAAGATTTTTCCATTTCTTAAAACTTCTATGCAGGTTCAACTCCGTCCACAATTTCTAGTGAATGCATGTTGCAGAGTATCAATCCGATGTTGAAAGTCGTCCAACAAATCAAACATGTCACCGATGAGGCACAATCCCGACACAAATTTCTTCTTCTTCAATAGGATGAGACAATTCATAACGTGATGAAGATTGCACAACTGTGCTGAAAAACAGCAAATCCAGAAGTCGTGAAATCCAAATGATGTCATGATCGACACATTACGAGAGTAGAAGAGAATCCTAAGTATGCTCTGAACAAACTATGCTCTGATACCAATCTGACATGCCCTGATCCCGATATTCTCCAAACACCAGGATAGGCACGTGCTGGCCGATACCCGAGGGTGACGAAAGCCATTTATTGAATGCAAATGTTGAGAACAAGGAATAAATAAGACTTATAAATTTAAATATAATGAATATGTATTTAAGGAATGTGTTCAGAGCATATATCTAATCTAGAATACTAAAAGGAACAATATAAAATTGAGTGAACAAAGGAATGGGTCCTACACCGAGAGGACTCGAAGATACCGATGCGGAAGTGCCTTGGCGCCGGGATTGTATGCCTCGATTCTTAGTCCTGAAGGGGGCGCAAAACAAACATGAGTGGACCAAGTAGGTATAATAAAACATTTATCAACATACTAACCCCCAGGTTTTATGGAAACACATATAGCATGATAAATAAAATAGGTTTTCCGAAACCTAGCATGCCGTGAAATGTCTCAAAACATATCTGTATATATCCTTATCACTAGTGAATGTCCAATATCCCTCCAGGCCCCATGCCAACTCCCCGTCTTTATGCCAATTGCCAGAGGAAAATCAACCCCAAACCTCATGCCAGCTCCCCGTCCCTGTGCTAATAGCCAGAGGAAAACCATCTTCAGGCCTTATGCTAGCACCGTAACCGTCGCCCAGGACGGAATCTATCCTTCGCCCCGTAGCGGAATAGGAACCATTGGTAAGTACAAAACCATTGAACATATATATATATATATATATATATATATATATATATATATATATATATATATATATATATTTGAAAAGCAACTTCATAGTATAAAGTCATCCATCATCTATACTATAAAGAGGTGTTCGAAACATGTTCTAAATATTATATTGTCATCCATCAAATATTCTATAAAGAACACGGGTTATAGAAAAAATAGTAATAATTAAAACTATCCTCAATAAGCATGTTATCTCGTAAAACGTAATCAGTAAATCATGTTTTTCATGTATGCATTTCTACTATTAAAACATGCATTTTTGGAAGGGGTCCACTCACAGTTACTTTGCCGCTGATGAGCCACGCAAACTAGCGAAGACTGAAACGCACAATAATTGCCCCTAAGCACATAAAAGGTCCAGTTAATTAGGGGATGCCTTAATTATATTTATGTTCATAAATAATGTAATATTGACTAGAGTTATCGAATCACTATGGCATGACTACATTTATGTTGTTTGCTCATCGTTTGCTGCACCGGTGTTAGTACTCGCCTGGGCCAGGGCCAGGTTTCATGTATATGTGCACATTGCACTGTACGCTCACTTTGGATCCATTGTAGGTGCCAGTCCCGTCCCAGATTGCTATAAGCAATTAGGACTTGTATGTGCTGCACTTAGTGCCAGTTTTCACGTAATTATAGTTGTGACAGCCTGTCCCGAATTTTTCGTACCGTAGGTGTGAAATGACGATTTTGCCCTTGGTAGTTATTTGTCATTTTGGGGTGGTTATTTTATTGGTTGGCTGGTTGCATCTAGACCACACACACACCCTCATCCCCATCATCCTCTCCCGTGTACCATCTTTTGTCTCGAACATTCTCTCTCTCTCTTTCTCTTTCCTTCTCAAGTGTACGGACGAACTTCAAAACCAACATTTCACACACGGATCGACGTCTAGAAGGTAAGATTCGAACTCCTTGCAAGTTCTTGAGTTCATTTATACCATTTGTGAGACTTGAAACCTTCGAAAACCTCGAGAACCCTAACCCCAGATTTCATGCACTGTTCATGCACACATGATCGTGAAGTTTTTTGGAGTTTTTAAGGTCATAATGAGTTTTAGAATACTCTCACGAAGCTCGAGGAAGAAAGTTTAAGTGTTTTGGACGTCGGGAAGCCCAGTTTCAGTGAGTTGTAGGTTTGGCCGGAATATCGTGGGTTTTTCCGACGAGATTCTATTGGTTTTGGGTCCCCAAAGTGGTAAGGTTTTGTTCTACTCTTCGTAAACTTCATTTTCATACAAAATTCGTGAATTTTGGTTGAGAAAGGAGTGAGATTTGACAATTGGAAGTTTTTTTCCCAGTTTCCGGCGACAACAACGGAGTCCGGTGATTAGCTGGAGAAGAAAAGGGAATATTCCGTTAAGATTAGCAAAATATTCATAGCGACAATTAACGGCGTCAGGTTAGTTTTAACGGTATACTCTATTTTTTGGACGGAATATTCCCTAACGTCGTTAGGGTTACCACACGTGTACCAGGCATGTGCCGGCGCGTGGCCGGCGCGTGGGTGGTCGGAAAGTTATTTTAAAAATATGGTGATGTTCGTGAGGTTGAGTAAATCACGTTGGTGTATTCACACATCCCATTTGAGCATTGTATGAGAAGTTATTACCTAGTTTTGGTTATGTGCTTTAAATTGACATTTTTATAGTTGTTTCGCATATAGGTGAGACCTATCCTGAGGACGAGTGTAGTCACTCGAGGCAAGGGGGTTACGACCCTTCCACATATCAGTGAATGGGCTTTTGGTTTTCCCTAAATACCTATATACTTGTGGTTTTTCCCAGAAAATGATATGGAATGTTTATATGTTTTAAAAGCCATGCATAGTGTTTGCCTATTTATTTATGCATTAGTAGTTGCATATATGTATGTTTAGTGCTGCGGACGCACAGGTAAGTGCCAGGTAAGTTTATGGTTTATGATTGTGAATTAGTGGTTATGTGAGATGCATAGAGAGCTCATAACCTGCACCCCCGGTGTTAGTGCACCCGCCCAGAGTAGGGTACAGTCCTTCACATAATTTTCACCTCTTGCACCACACGCTCATCTTGGATCCAAGTTAGGTGCACAGTCATGTCGTATAGACCACTATAGGTGGTTCCGACTTGTAGGTGACCCGCGATTATTCGCCCAGTCTTCACGTGATCATAGTACTTGAGGGTATTTATTTACACCCAGTTTTGTCGTCGTACATACCACTTTAGGTGGTTTCGACTCGTGTGCAGGTATAGTTAGTGAGTTGGGATTTGAGCTCTAGATTCAGCCATACAGGTCACGTTAGGTGACTCCGGCTGACATGTTACTTGCATTGATTGACATTACTTGGGTTACTTACATTTTATGTGGAGGCATTCGACATGACATATTTTTAAACATGTTTTCGATATATGTGTATATTCTATTTTCTGGGAAACTATACAGGTTTTACGGCGAGGGGTTAGAACTTTTGATAATGAAATGATTTTGAAAAGCTTTGTTTTTGCCTACTCACACTTTCTGTTTTACGCCCCTCCAGGTTCTAGTTAGAAGCAGCTTTGGTGGTTCACGAGGACTTGACGGTGGTTCTGACAGAACATCCCAAATGTAGAATCACCTTTGGGTGTTATGTAATTAGTATTCTTCTTCTGGACTGCACTTAGGTTTTTTGTGCTCTGATTATGTTTATCACACTTAGTCTTACATTAGTGTGTTACCTTAACTAGTTTATTTAGTAGTTTGGTTTTTATTTATTCGTACTTTTATTATTTATCTTTTGCTTCCGCACTGTGCACATGGCAACGTCACCCTCACGTGATGGCTAGCATGCCTTGATTTCGGTCGAGGTGTGTTAGTAGTACTAGAGCGTATGTCATTGTTACACCCAGTCATGTTCATGTCAAAATATCTTTGCATGAACTCGTGTGTCAGCATGTGTCGATGAGCATTCACTATGATATGTTTGCTTATGCGAGATTATGCGCTTACGGACGTCATGTGTTTACTTACGAACGTTTATGACTTATTGCATTCTTGAGATACTACTGACTCTAGTAAGTATTTTCATACTATATGTAGTATGTATATTTTGGAAACTATACTTGTTTTATGGTAAGGGGTTATAATGTTTTCAAAAAGATTTTCTTAAGCTTTATTTTCAGGCCCACTCACCTTTATTTTTCGCCCCTCTAGGTTTTAGTGGTTGAGCTTTCGTGTCGACGAGGATTCTTGGCAAATCATGGTATAGATGGTTACCTTCAATGGTACGATTCTCATCCTACCTTACTGTACTTTACTTATGCTCTGACATCACGTGTGAAATGGGTTTATTCCCGCTCACAGTGCACTCTTATATTTAGGCACTTTTAGGTTTATGTTTATCCACATCACTACACTTTATGACTTCGTCACCTTCCAGGTGTTGCCCAGCACAGCTGGATTTGGAGTCGTAGTGGACATTCTGGGTCAGGGTGTGTCAATTTGGTATCAGAGCGTAAGTTTGGGCAATATTGTGTTCATCACACGCGTGATGTAAGCATTCTCGGCTCTTGAGCCTAATTTGCGAATCTTGCCACCTCGTCGAGCATGAAAAATATGTTAAGTTTTTCTAAGTTTTGAGTGACTTAAACAACTTATCAACATTCTAGAATGTAATTTTGGCAAACGCCTTTAGATTTAAACGAAGAACCTCTCTGCCAAGTCAAAATCCCAAATAGAGACAAGTTGATGACCCTAAAGCAGGGCTAATGTATCAATATTTTGTATCACCAGAGACTTACCACTCAATCCCACCATTATTCTCACGCTATCATTACCAAACCTTTCGAGATTGGAAATTAGAAATAGTTTTGATTCCTTGGCAGTATCTATTAGAATACCACATATTAGAATTCCTTTGATGTTTACTTTCGTCTAGATTCCAGAAATGTTTTGAGTGACAACCTAGTGCTAAAGTGGTAGCACTTGACAGAAGAACATTTGGGGGAACAACCACTTTTGGCTCCCGATAACACTAATCTTCTCAAACGCACTAGTTATAATTTCGGATCTTTTGGAGGAAGATCGAATCTTTTTAGACACGTTCTGAAGTAAGTGATTAGCAATTTCTTTTCCGACCTTAGGACGTCTCAACCAATACTAGTTCCCAGAATTCATTCGATGTTGTACTCGTCATTTCGATGAGTATAGGCATGATAGTTTGAGTTTATACCTACAGTTAGTAGAACTTCTCATTTAGCAAGTATTTTCCCTAGAATCAATAAAACCAACTTATAGGATTAGTTCCTTACCAGTCATTCAAAACTAATCACCTGAGCAGGCTCTAATTTGTAATCAGACTATTGCAGCGCTGCTAATTGACGATACTGTCCGATATCCAAGACTTGTCAACCAGTGTTCAGACGGTATGATTTTTGATACCAGACACATGTATTAGTATCTGGGAGTGATACCTTTATGCCAGAACGCCGATTCGTAATTTCAGGATAATGAATAATATCAAAAATATCAAAAGTATCATATATGCGTTAATTAGCGACACGACTGATAGACTGATTAACGGTGAATACCTAAGCCGAAGAAACTAAATCTTGGAAACGTAGGAGCAAGCCTTGTAGAAGGATTGTAAACTCGCACTGGTGTTAACCATTGTTACCATCGTGATGCGTGTTTCACTTCTAAGCCTTGGGAAGTCTTCTTGAAGGCTATGAGTACAAAGTTGTTATCCAGTACCACACTTCATCCTTAGACTAATGGTTAGTCTCAACGAATCCTTAGACTCATGGTTAGTCTCAACGAACTACTCAGACCTTAGTGTACATTTGCTTTTATTCATACCTTAGTGTACATTTGCTTTTATTCATTCTACAATCTTAGTATGTTTATGACTGACACCTATCCCTATTAGAGTTGTGTGTAACTACGGCTACAATTTTCAAATTTGGGTATGGCACTGTTTGAAACGTTGTATGGAGACTTTATGCACAATACATGTTTGATAGGTGAGTACTGCGAACATGTATTTGAATGATCGAGATTACGATATAGAAAATTAATAATATTGACGATGTTGCCCGAGAGGATAGTTCGTGAGCACGATCGAGGCTTTGATAAGACGTTGTATGTGTATTTCCCAATAGGGGGCATAATGGTAATATTGCACCTTCAGGAATTTGTTACTTGCTTATCAAGACAACAGTGAGTCATCGATATTGTGGGCTGCAGACCCTAATACTAATAACTTATTCGTTGAGTTCATTAAGCAAGTGGACAAGTAGGTCCTTTTACGTTAGCATTTTTAGTTATTTATTTATTGTTTTGGCTTGACCTAAGGATACTGCACACTTACCTTCGGAGTATGTGACACAACGAGTGCGTTGGTGAAAAATATTCTATTTTCAGTTTTAATTTCAGTACAATTACTTTAACTTTACGTTATTATATATGTATTTTGACGGGATATTATTATACATATATAAATATTTTTGACTTTATGTTTTTATAAAAGCAGTATATTATAGTATTGTACTGAAGGAGAATGAAAGTTTAAGTTTGGAGGCATGAAAGAGGAATTATTGCAATCCGATCGCGACTTAATGACGTTCTCTTTTATGAAACCGCTCTAGCTTGATTCGTTCCTTTATATACTTTCTTCCTACCTTTTGGAATATATTATGTATAGCAAATGATTTCAAATTTCGGGGATGAAATTTTTTACGATGGGTAGATTGTGACAACCCGTTCCTAATTCTACAATTTTATAAGTTTTAAAGTGTGAATTGATGAAAATGTCCCTAGAGGTGAGGGCGTTGACTTTTGTTGACCGCCTTTTCGTGACTCGTATAGGCTATTAATTTACCATATTCTTGAAGTACTTGATGGCATGAACGTTCCTAATAATATAATGTTCACTAGAGTTATGGAATCACTGTGGCATGACTAAATTTATGGTATTTGCTCATTGTTAGTTGTACCGATGTTAGTACTCACCCGGGCTAGGGCCAGCCTTTCACGTGTATGTGCACATCGCACCGTACACTCACTTTGGATCCATTCTAGCTTACAACACACTCTTATATTTAGGCACGTTTAGGTTTAAGTTTATACACATTTTCTGTGATAGCTCGTCCCTAAAAATTATGGTTTTTATAATTTTAATACGTGAAATTACGGAATTGCCCTATGGGCAAAGTGTGATTTTTCGAGGACTTATGTAATTCTCATATATTTTGTTATGTTTCTAGACATATTTGGATAGAGTTCGATCTTACGGACGCGTAAGTAGAAGTGAAATTGGGGTTACGGTTAAAGTTTTGTTGAGTTGCGAACCCGAAAGTATTTGGAATGAATTACTATTTTAATTATCTTACACTATATTATTATTATTGTTATTATTATTAATTGATTTTTATGATATATGTGTGTGTATGACTGGTGGAAAAAGGGGGAAGGAGGAGATTGGGCAAAGCTGCCCAATTGGAGGAGAGAAGTGGAGGGAGTTGCTGCCCTATCAGGAAGAAGGGATGAGGATTGGATGAATGGAAGAGAAAAGAAAGGAGAGAAAAGGAAAGAAGAGGGCGCGGGGGATCCTTGACCCGCGAGTGGCGACCCGACCCGGTCAGGTTTTCTTGCCATTTCCTACGGGTTTTAGCCCTTTCTCCAGCGAATCACTTCAAACTACCACTTGGAAAACCCTCCATGACTTTCCCTCTCCCTATTACACCCCGAAAATCATGAAATTTGGCCTTGATCTTGGGAAAACCGCACTGGTGGGGGCGATGAACCCGTGCCTTCGATTGCCCCAATTCTAAAATGATTCCATCCAATTAATACCACCATTAGACTCCCCCTGAGGTCTGGAACAAAGCCCATTCATTGGTTGGGGCGTCAGAGTTCTTTTGGAGACGAATCAATAACACCTAAAAACAAGGTTTTCCAGCAGTTCGTGGCTAGTTTGAGGTGTTTTCTGGCCAAATTGGCCTTGGCCGTAGGTATAAAGTTTGCTTTACTTTTTGAGATCCTCATTTTTGTAAATTTTTAGAAATTTTAGAAATAGTTGAGCTTTCCGGCGAGTTGGGACAGTCGACTGCCACCCGCGATGGCTTGTACGGCGGCGCACAGCCAGGGAGCAAATATTGTGTTTTTATGCGAATTTTGTTATTCTAATTATGCCTTTGAGACCTAATTGTTGTGGTTTGAATATTAATGTGATTGTAGTATATGTTGGATTAAATGAATATATTCGAATTTGGTTTGAATTTTGGATTAAATGAACTACGAATGGCTTGATCCCTGTTTAGGGTACGTAGTCAGTCTAACGAGACGTTATATGCATCCATACAATAATTGAGACAAAAGCCTTGTTTAGGGAAATTAAGCAATGTGAAGGAATTGGTGAAAATGTGAGTTTTAACTTTATGATTTGTTGGTTAAATGTGGTCATAAAACAGTGTGTGAGGAATAGAGAAATTGAAGTAAGGAATCGTAAGTATTGATAGTTAGTTAAGCTAGTGTTTAGTTGGGCTTGTCACCGATAATTATTCCCGAAAATAAATAGTTTAGGAGTAGGACGTTATAGATTGTGCATTTTACGCCACATTATATGTACATACACACACACACACACACACACACACACACACATATATATATATATATATATATATATATATATATATTTGAAAGCACTACGATACGGTTAAGTTTAGGATTGCATCATGGCATATCCATAGGTATGTTACTGCGCATAATTATTGTGAATGCTTTGAAGTACGAAGGTGAACGCAGGATGCACAGGTAAGTTCAAGTGAGTATATGTTGTGAAATGTGATATGCATGGTTATAATTACATTTTATTTGAAATGATTGAGATATGGGTGAATCGTACAAGTCACTATAGATGACTCCGACACTCACGTGCTAGCATTGATTGATGAGATATGGGTGAGTCGTACAGGTCACTATAGGTGACTCCAACTCACGTGCTAGCATTGATTGATGAGATATGGGTGAGTTGTACATGTCACTATCGATGACTCCGACTCACATGCTACCATTAATTGATGAGATATGGGTGAGTTGTACAAGTCGTTATAGGTGACTCTGACTCATGTGCTAGCATTGATTGATGAGATATGGGTGAGTCGTACAGGTAGTCATTATAGGTGACTCCGACTCACGTGCTAGCATTGATTGATGAGATATGGGTGAGTCGTATAGGTCACTATAGGTGACTCCGACTTACGTGCTAGCATTGATTGATGAGATATGGGTCAGTCGTACAGGTAGTCACTATAGGTAACTCCAACTCACGTGCTAGCATTGATTGATGAGATATGGATGAGTTGTATAGGTCACTATAGGTGACTCCGACTTACATGCTAGCATTGATTGATGAGATATGGGTGAGTCGTACAGGTCACTATAGGTGACTCCGACTCACGTGCTAGCATTGATTGATGAGATATGGGTGAGTCGTACAGGTCACTATAGGTGACTCCAACTTACGTGCTAGCATGGATTATTAAGCACCTGATTATTTATGTTACTGATGAGATGTTGTATCATGGTATACTTCTGGATTTACTGATAGTATACAATTGATTTAATCCTTATACGTAGTATGATTTTTTGGAAAATTATATAGGTTTTACGGCGAGGGGTTATTACTTTTGATAAGTGAATGGTTTTTGAAAAGCTTTGTTTTTGCCCACTCACATTTTCTATTTTGCACCACTCCACGTTCTATAGTAAAATTTCCGTATCGACGAGGATTCGTGGCACTTCCAAGTATAGGTGGCTTCTTATGATGGCATAATCATTATCTTACTTTACTGTACTCTACTTATGCTCTGTATCACGTGTGTATGGGTCCATACCCACTCACTGCGCACTCGTGTATTTAGTCACTTCTAGGTTTAAATTTATTCATAATTTACACATTATCACACTTTATTGCTTCGTCACCTTCCAAGTGTCGGCCAACACAGCTTGATTCGGAGTCCTAGTGGACATTTCGAGTCGAGGTGTGTCATAAACGACCATGTGACCATCATCTAAGCATAGAGGATGCAATTACGAGCATTTATATATGCTTTCACATTTTTCATACTAATACATTAATATGAATTTTATTTATTTTGAACTTCCTTAAAAATACTATTCATGAGGTTTGTATGGATTTAAAAATTCAAACGATAATATACCCATCCTCAAAGAGTAGAAGATGCGTTTACGAGTGTTTGCATATTTTTCGTACTTTTAAATTAATTATTATAATTTTTTTAATGTGTTTGATATTTTTATTTTTAATGTTTTTTATAATTTTTTTAATCTCAATCTTTGGCTATAGTATACTATAAAAATAAATAAATAAAACTTAAGTTTTCAAAATGTATATAGAATAATAATACAATAATAATTAATAAGCAATATATACATATACATTATATCTATTGTATTTTATAGTAACTTTTTTTAGTAGTTTAAAAAATAAAAATCATAAAAAAAATTTCTTCTTATCGTGTCCAAACATGTTACCCGTGTGTCACTCTCGTGTAAACATCTTAAGGACTCGTTATTATTGGGTTCTTCTTGTGTGACCCGATAACGATCCGATTAGTTATTGTGTTTACCCAAAATCCGTTATTTTCATGTCGTTTACATATCGTGTTAACGGGTCTTACAAGAAATTGCCAGATTTACCTATCACCAACTAATATCGACAAGCCACCACACCTTTTCCGCCTCGCACCACTCCACCAACACCCAATTTTTTAAATTTCTAATTCTTTATAATGTTCTAATTGATATAAGTTTTCTGATATACTCCAAATTATTAATATAGGATGCTATTAAAATTGACGTGTATTGGATGAAACTTTTCGATTCATAATAGATTGTAGTTATTGTTATGATTATTAGAATGTAATTTATGATATTTTTATTGTACTTTGATCATGTGTTAGTTTATATATGTGTGTGTGTTTGAGTATGTTCCAATACACTTTTAGATTCATAATAGATTGTAGATAATAGTATGATTATTAGAATGTAATTTATGATTTTTTATTTATAGTACTTTGATCATGTGTTAGTTTTTACAATGCCATAGTTCAACTTCAATTTCGGATGGTCCAAATTCTGTTCCAGAAAGTTCAACTCCAATATTGGGACCACCCGATATTAGAATCCTGAATCCGGCACTGTCTATTAGTGATGTGATACACTTATATATATATTCTAAAACAATCAACTATGGCCATGGCAAATGAATAGTTTATCCCCTACAAACTTAACACATCTTGTATAAAAAAGGACTTGCCATAAATTACTTTCAAATTGTGTCGAATGGGTCATTGATCGTATATTTGTAAAAGCGTCTAGAACTCCCGAATTTGGTCACTTCACTTTTACTATTTTGGGTTGGCTAGGAATTAGGCATAGGGTTAGCATCTTCATTTGCTTAGTAACATCATTGACAACGACGAGCTGTGTGGCCTCTGTGTGTTCTTCGACTTCAGTCGTGCAAGACCTAGACAATTACAAAACAATCTAAAGTTGTTTTAAATATTACTACCACTAATTTATTGGGAAGCAAAGCAATCGGTAATTAATTTCGTTGCGCACCTGCGTCTGGATGTGGACAATTCTTCTTGCCACCGGTGCATCTCTGTTATTGACTTCGCTTCTCTTTTGTATTTGTTTTTGACGCTCATTTCCTTTTAACTTGAATTAGATCTTTAAGCAACTTGAATTAGATCTTTAAACACCTCAGTTTGAGAACTCCTACCTCCCTCTTCTTTTTCTTTTTCTTTTTTCGACCACGGTTATCACTAACCAAAGAGTCCAGCTTTATATCGAAGAATTTCAACGGTCTTCACATATGGGGCGTGGCATGATTAGTTCAACGGTCTCCACTGTCCATCAAGAACGAAAAATACTTACTAGCCACTTGTGGTAGTAATCATTGATTCACTTTTTGATATTTACTTAAGATGGAATAGAATAATTTATCTAGAAATTAATTTGGTAAATCCAAATTAAAAAGCACCCCTAAAAGCAGCAAATTTAGGGGGAAATGGATTATGTATAATGCTGCCACCAGGAATTCCACATTCCCGTGCTTTGGTAATGGATTGGTTTCTTCTTTTGTATATTTTCAGTACCACATAAGGTGATAGAATATTTTTACTTCTCAAGTCGAATAACATGTCAAAATATATTCGATGATCCCAAATACTTTAATGGATTTCGATCTCAAACATTTACTTGCTTTTTACCATGCCAACCTATTAGATGGTTTGTATGATAGTCTAATATAAAATGATTTTTATTGTTTTTTGTCAGTAGTAGAACATATTGATTAAGGGTCAGGCAATTTTAAATGGAGATCGGTATCAGGGTAAGCCATTACGCAATGGCAATGGAATGACGTCAGCAAACCATTTGGAAAGTTCAGAGAGAAACGGAATATTTAGAAGACCTGCTTTTGACTTATGATTCCGCTCATCCGGTACGTCATCCCAGCCAAACTCCATGTACATATAAATATCACCCAGCCCCTTCCCAAATCTAGCAATTCCCACTCTCTCTCTCTCTCTCTCTCTCTCTCTCTCTCTCTCTCTCTCTCTCTCTCGTTCTACTGGCCAAAGCTCAGATACAAATTAATCAAGGGAAAAATGGTGATGTCTACAGAACAAGAACACCCCAAGAAAGCCTTTGGTTGGGCTGCCAGGGATTCATCTGGCGTTTTCTCTCCCTTCAAATTCTCAAGAAGGTCATTATCAATACAAACTTCATGATCAAGTTCTTGTTTAATCAATCATTTTATACGTTCTCTGAAAATTGCGTTCTTTTGGTTGCAGAGAAACGGGCGATAAAGATGTGATGTTCAAAGTGTTATACTGTGGGATATGTCATTCGGACCTCCACATGGCCAAGAACGAATGGGGAATTTCTACCTATCCATTGGTTCCCGGGTACATACTAAACTTTCATTTTAAATGCTACAAGTACTGATGCCAAATAGTACATTGTAGAATGAACAAATATGTAAGTATCTGAATTTGGATTTGGTATCCAAAACTAATGGAATATGAACTCGACAATGCAGACATGAAATTGTTGGTGTAGTGACGGAGGTAGGGAGCAGAGTACAAAAATTCAATGTCGGAGACAAGGTAGGTGTTGGATGCATGGTGGGATCATGTACATCTTGTGAAAATTGTACCAACAATCTTGAAAATTACTGCCCCGAATGGATACTCACTTATGGTGCCAAGTACTACGATGGAACCACCACATATGGAGGTTACTCTGACATCATGGTGGCCAATGAGCACTTTGTAGTCCGTATCCCAGAAACCCTTCCCCTTGATGCAGCGGCTCCTCTCCTATGTGCGGGGATTACAACTTACAGCCCCTTGAGATATTTCGGACTTGACAAACCGGGTATGCATGTTGGTGTGGTGGGTTTAGGCGGTCTAGGCCATGTGGCTGTCAAGTTTGCTAAGGCTATGGGGGTTAAGGTGACTGTCATCAGTACCTCCCCTAATAAGAAAGAAGAAGCAACTGAACATCTCTGTGCTGATTCGTTTTTGGTCAGCCGCGATGAAGATCAGGTGCTGGTAAGATGATTGTTAATTTAAACAAGTTTGTGCATGTAGTGATTCAAGTTTATTTGAAGTGTGTAGGGGTGACTGACCTTTTTCTTGTTTTTATTTTTTATTTTTTGTGTGGATTTTTTAGGCTGCCATGGGCACATTGGATGGTATCATTGACACGGTTTCTGCAGTCCACCCTCTATTGCCTTTGATTGGTTTGTTGAAGTCTCACGGAAAGCTAGTGATGGTTGGAGCACCAGAGAAGCCCCTTGAGCTTCCAGTTTTTCCTTTGCTCGTCGGTAAGCATGCGTAAAAACTAATGCATCGACATGTTTACTTTTGTTTCCTCTATACAACGATATATTTCCACTGCGGGATGTAGGATTTGTGGTATGAAGTGTTTACTTTTTAAACTTTATAATGTCTTCGGCGGCAACTTGTTTACAAGAGTGTATTTTGCAATTGCAGGAAGGAAGATAGTAGCTGGGAGTGGCATTGGGGGCATGAAGGAGACGCAAGAGATGATTGATTTTGCAGCCAAGCACAGCATAACGGCTGATATTGAGGTTATCCCAATGGATTATGTGAACATTGCCATGGAGCGCCTTCTTAAAGGAGATGTCAGATATCGATTTGTCATCGATATTGGAAACACATTGAAGTCTACCTTGTAGATTTTGCATCGACGCATGGTAGAACTGATGCCCCTTGGGAGATCGAATGGAAATCGAGTTCGCATTCAAGCTGTCGCTTTTTCGGGTTTTTTCCCCTTTCTTTTCTGAAGAATGGTTCTGGTTTTTTTTTTTTATGTTTTATGTCACATTATGAGCGGAATGTATTGATGTATTTTGAATTAATGAATAAACAAGATTATGATCTTTATAAACGGTCAGTCATCAGGAAGCAAAATGGTGCTCGTGCTGGTAACTATTCTAGTGATCTCACTTTAGATTCTTCAAGTACTTGATCAACCAAGTCCTAGACGTACTCCTAGCAAACAAGAGACTTAAGTGTCATCGAGTTTATATTTTCCTTCCGGGAGTAGGATTAAGTGATCAGCAAAACTAAACTCTCTTTTAGATTTTTAACGAAACCGTTTGTTGGACATAAGTGAGTAAAATGAGAATTAATATGTTCAACGCCGCCATCAGTTTTTTTTGGATTTTCAATGACACAATTTGTTTGCTATGGCACCATATTAATTTGTAATTTTGACTTTTGGCGGCTCACACGATATAACTTTAAGAAATTCTTCCAACCACCACTCAAAGCTCTTGGAATTTTCCGTTTTTCAGGAATCCACAACCCAAGACTGTTGTTTCATTAATTATTCACTCCTCACAAAGGAGCAAACATCAACCCCTACACATTGTGTTGGATGCAGTGTCAAACACAATCACATCACCAAAATGGTCATAACCACATCTTGACTTAGCATCTGCCTAAAAGAAATTGTCTAGTATTCCACATTCCTCAATCTCCATCTTGAAATAGTATGACTCGATTTTATCTTTCTCGTCCTCAAAATGCTGCCAAGCAATGTAACAAAATAAACCCCACCTTGCCAACAGAAGAGTCGCTAGGCCTAGACGAGGACATCTATTCATGAGGGTTTGTATGGTTTTAAAAATTCAAACGATAATATACCCATCCTCAAAGAGTAGAAGATGCGTTTACGAGTGTTTGCATAATTTTCGCACTAGTAAATTAATTATTATAATTTTTTTAATGTGTTTGATATTTTTAAATTACTTGATATTTTTATCTTTAATGTTTTTTTATAATTTTTTTAATCTCAATCTTTGGCTCTAGTATACAATAAAAATAAATAAATAAAACTTAAGTTTTCAAAATGTATATAGAATAATAATACAATAATAATTAATAAGCAATATATACATATACATTATATTTATTGTATTTTATAGTAACTTTTTTTAGTAGTTTAAAAAATAAAAATCATAAATTTTTTTTCTTCTTATCGTGTCCAAACATGTTACCCGTGTGTCACTCTCGTGTAAACATCTTAAGGACTCGTTATTATTGGGTTCTTCTTGTGTGACCCGATAACGACCCGATTAGTTATTGTGTTTACCCAAAATCCGTTATTTTCATGTTGTTTACATATCATGTTAACGGATCTTATAAGAAATTACCAGATCTACCTATCACCAACCAATATCGACAAGCCACCACACCTTTTCCGCCTCGCACCACTCCACCAACACCCAATTTTTTAAATTTCTAATTCTTTATAATGTTCTAATTGATATAAGTTTTCTGATATACTCCAAATTATTAATATAGGATGCTATTAAAATTGACGTGTATTGGATGAAACTTTTAGATTCATAATAGATTGTAGTTATTGTTATGATTATTAGAATGTAATTTATGATATTTTTATTGTACTTTGATCATGTGTTAGTTTATATATGTGTGTGTGTTTGTGTGTGTTCCAATACACTTTTAGATTCATAATAGATTGTAGATAATAGTATGATTATTAGAATGTAATTTATGATTTTTTATTTATAGTACTTTGATCATGTGTTAGTTTTTACGATGCCATAGCTCAACTTCAATTTTGGATGGTCCAAATCCTATTCCACAAAGTTCAACTATAATATTGAGATCACCCGATATTAGAATCCTGCATCCGGCACTGTCTATTAGTGATGTGATACACTTTTATATATTCTAAAACAATCAACTATGGCCGTAGAAAATGAATAGTTCATCCCCTGCAAACTTAACACGTCTTGTATAAAAAAGGACTTTCCATAAATTACTTTCAAATTGTGTCGAATGGGTCATTGATTGTATGTTTGTAAAAGCGTCTAGAACTCCCGAATTCGGTCACTTCACTTTTACTATTTTGGGTTGGCTAGGAATTAGGCATAGGGTTAGCATCTTCATTTGCTCGGTAACATCATTGACAAGGACGAGCTGTGTGGCCTCTGTGTGTTCTTCGAGTTCAGTTGTGCAAGACCTAGACATTTACAAAACAACCCAAAGTTGTTTTAAATATTACTACCACTAATATATTGGGAAGCAAAGCATAATTGGTAATTAATTTCGTTGCGCACCTGCATCTAGATGTGGACAATTCTTCTTGCCACTGGTGCATCTCCGATATTGACTTCGCTTCTCTTTTGTATTTGTTTTTGACGCTCATTTCCTTTTAACTTGAATTAGATCATTAGGCACCTTGGTTTGAGAACTCACACCTCCCTCTTCATTTTCTTTTTCTTTTTTCGACCACGGCTATCACTAACCAAAGAGTCCGGCTTTATACCGAAGAATTTCAACAGTCTCCACATATTGGGCGTGGCATTATTGGTTCAACGGTCTCCACTGTTTATCAAGAATGAAAAATACTTACTAGCCACTTGTGGTAGTAATCATTGATTCACTTTTTGATATTTACTTAAGATGGAATAAAATAATTTATCTAGAAATTAATTTGGTAAATACAAATTAAAAAGCACCCCTAAAAGCAGCAAATTTAGGGGGAAATGGATTATGTATAAGGCTGCCACCAGGAATTCCACGTTCCTCAACATACTATTGTGGAAGGATAGGCTCTTTGCATGATGACTTTTATTATTATTATTATTATTATTATTATTATTATTAATCTTTTAATATAGAAAGTTTAACCATGCTTTGGTAATGGATTGGTTTCTTCTTTTGTATATTTTCTGTACCACATAAGGTGATAGAATATTTTTACTTCTCAAGCCGAATAACATGTCAAAATATATTCGATGATCCCAAACACTTCAATGGATTTCAAACTCAAACATTTACTTGCTTTTTACCATACCAAACTATTAGATGGTTTGTATGATACTTTAATATAAAATGATTTTTATTGTTTTTTGTCAGTAGTGGACCATAATGATTAAGGGTCAGGCAATTTTTAAATGGAGATCGGTATGAGGGTAAGCCATTACGCAATGGCAATGGGATGACGTCAGCAAACCGTTTGGAAAGTTCAGAGAGAAACGGAATATTTAGAAGACCCGCTTTTGACTTATGATTTCGCTCATCCGGTACGTCATCCCAGCCAAACTCCGTGTACATATAAATAGCACCCAGCCCCACCCCAAATCTAGCAACTCCCACTCTCTCTCACTCCCTCCCTCTCTCTCCCGTTCTACTGGCCAAAGCTCAGATACAAATTAATCAAGGGAAAAATGGTGATGCCTACAGAACAAGAACACCCCAAGAAAGCCTTTGGTTGGGCTGCCAGGGATTCATCTGGCGTTTTCTCTCCCTTCAAATTCTCAAGAAGGTCAGTATTAATACAAACTTCATCATCAAGTTCTTGTTTAATCAATCTTTTTATACGTTCTCTGAAAATTGCGTTCTTTTGGTTGCAGAGAAACGGGCGATAATGAAGTGATGTTCAAAGTGTTATACTGTGGGATATGTCATTCGGACCTCCACATGGCCAAGAACGAATGGGGAATTTCTACCTATCCATTGGTTCCCGGGTACATACTAAACTTTCATTTTAAATGCTACAAGTACTGCTGCCAAATAGTACATTGTAGAATGAACAAATATGTAAGTATCTGAATTTGGATTTGGTATCCAAAACTAATGGAATGTGAAATGGACAATGCAGACATGAAATTGTTGGTGTAGTGACGGAGGTAGGGAGCAGAGTACAAAAATTCAATGTCGGAGACAAGGTAGGTGTTGGATGCATGGTGGGATCATGTACATCTTGTGAAAATTGTACCAACAATCTTGAAAATTACTGCCCCGAATGGATACTCACTTATGGTGCCAAGTACTACGATGGAACCACCACATATGGAGGTTACTCTGACATCATGGTGGCCAATGAGCACTTTGTAGTCCGTATCCCAGAAACCCTTCCCCTTGATGCAGCGGCTCCTCTCCTATGTGCGGGGATTACAACTTACAGCCCCTTGAGATATTTCGGACTTGACAAACCCGGTATGCATGTTGGTGTGGTGGGTTTAGGCGGTCTAGGCCATGTGGCTGTCAAGTTTGCTAAGGCTATGGGGGTTAAGGTGACTGTCATCAGTACCTCCCCTAATAAGAAAGAAGAAGCAATTGAACATCTCTGTGCTGATTCGTTTTTGGTCAGCCGCGATGAAGATCAGATGCAGGTAAGATTATTAATTTAAACAAGTTTGTGCATGTAGTGATTCAAGTTTATTTGAAGTTTGTAGGGGTGACTGACCTTTTTCTTGATTTTATTTTTTATTTTTTGTGTGGATTTTTTAGGCTGCCATGGGCACATTGGATGGTATCATTGACACGGTTTCTGCAGTCCACCCTCTATTGCCTTTGATTGGTTTGTTGAAGTCTCACGGAAAGCTAGTGATGGTTGGAGCACCAGAGAAGCCCCTTGAGCTTCCAGTTTTTCCTTTGCTCGTCGGTAAGCATGCATAAAAACTAATGCATCGACATGTTTACTTTTGTTTCCTCTATACAACGATATATTTCCACTGCGGGATGTAGGATTTGTGGTATGAAGTGTTTACTTTTTAAACTTTATAATGTCTTCGGCGGCAACTTGTTTACAAGAGTGTATTTTGCAATTGCAGGAAGGAAGATAGTAGCTGGGAGTGGCATTGGGGGCATGAAGGAGACGCAAGAGATGATTGATTTTGCAGCCAAGCACAGCATAACGGCTGATATTGAGGTTATCCCAATGGATTATGTGAACATTGCCATGGAGCGCCTTCTTAAAGGAGATGTCAGATATCGATTTGTCATCGATATTGGAAACACATTGAAGTCTACCTTGTAGATTTTGCATCGACGCATGGTAGAACTGATGCCCCTTGGGAGATCGAATGGAAATCGAGTTCGCATTCAAGCTGTCGCTTTTTCGGGTTTTTTCCCCTTTCTTTTCTGAAGAATGGTTCTGGTTTTTTTTTATGTTTTACGTCACATTATGAGCGGAATGTATTGATGTATTTTGAATTAATGAATAAACAAGATTATGATCTTTATAAACGGTCAGTCATCCGGAAGCAAAATGGTGCTCGTGTTGGTAACTATTCTAGTGATCTCACTTTAGATTCTTCAAGAACTTGATCAACCAAGTCCTAGACGTACTCCTAGCAAAGAAGAGACTTAAGTGTCTTCGAGTTTATATTTTCCTTGCGGGATTAGGATTAAGTGATCAGCAAAAGTAAACTCTCTTTTGGATTTTCAACGACACCGTTTGTTTGACATAAGTGAGTAAAATGAGAATTAATATGTTCAACCCGCCATCATTTTTTTTTTGGATTTTCAATGACACAATTTGTTTGCTATGGCACCATATTGATTCGTAATTTTGACTTTTGGCGGCTCACACGATATAACTTTAAGAAATTCTTCCAACCACCACTCAAAGCTCTTGGTCTGTTCCGTTTTTCAGGAATCCACAACCCAAGACCATTGTTTGATTAATTATTCACTCCTAACAAAGGAGCAAACGTCAACCCCTACACATTGTGTTGGATGCAATGTCAGACACAATCACATCACCAAAATGGTCATAACCACATCTTGACTTAGCATCTGCCTAAAAGAAATTGTCTAGTATTCCACATTCGTCAATCTCCATCTTGAAATAGTATGACTCGATTTTATCTTTCTCGTCCTCGAAATGCTGCCAGGCAATGTAACAAAATAAACCCCACCTTGCCAACAGAAGAGTCGCTAGGCCTTGACGAGGACATCTATTCATGCGGTTTTGTATGGTTTGAAAAATTCAAACGATAATATACCCATGCTCAAAGAGTAGAAGATCCGTTTACGAGTGTTTGCATATTTTTCGCACTTGTAAATTAATTATTATAATTTTTTTAATGTGTTTGATATTTTTAAATTACTTGATATTTTTATTTTTAATGTTTTTTTATAATTTTTTTAATCTCAATCTTTGGTTGTAGTATACTATAAAAATAAATAAATAAAACTTAAGTTTTCAAAATGTATATAGAATAATAATACAATAATAATAATTATTAATAAGCAATATATATATATATATATATATACATTATATCTATTGTATTTTATAGTAACTTTTTTTAGTAGTTTAAAAAATAAAAATCATAAATTTTTTTTCTTCTTATCGTGTCCAAACATGTTACCCATGTGTCACTCTCGTGTAAACATGTTAAGGACCCGTTATTATTGGGTTCTTATTGTGTGACCCGATAACGACCCGATTAGTTATCGTGTTGATCCAAAACCCGTTATTTTCATGTCGTTTACATATCATGTTAACGGGTCTTATAAGAAATTGCCATGTCTACCTATCACCAACCAATATCGACAAGCCACCACACCTTTTCCGCCTCTCACCACTCCACCAACACCCAATTTTTTAAATTTCTAATTCTTTATAATGTTCTAATTGATATAAGTTTTCTGATATACTCCAAATTATTAATATAGGATTCTATTAAAATTGACGTGTATTGGATGAAACTTTTAGATTCATAATAGATTGTAGTTATTGTTATGATTATTAGAATATAATTTATGATATTTTTATTGTACTTTGATCATGTGTTAGTTTATATATGTGTGAGTGTTTGTGTGTGTTCCAATACACTTTTAGATTCATAATAGATTGTAGATAATAGTATGATTATTAGAATGTAATTTATGATTTTTTATTTATAGTACTTTGATCATGATACTACTACAAATTTTTACATACATGACACATTTTATGAGTCATGTTAAAAGTTTAATGACGCAAGGGTTTAGCGTCATCTTTGTGGGTGTCATTAAAGATATTTTTTATGACGTTGAAAGAGTGTCATGTATTACTTTTAAGGACGCCTAACAAGCGTCATTGAATTAAGAACTTGTGTCATCTATTACCATTTAAGACATGAAATAAGTGTCATAAACATAGGAATGAGTGTCATGGTATACTAATCATGACACACGCACAATGTTATGCATAGCTTTTAGAGACACATAACAAGCGTCATTGAATTAAAAAAGCATGTCATCTATTTCAATTTGAGATGTAGAATATATGTCATAAATAGAGGAATGAGCGTCATGGTATAGTAAACATGACATATGTATAGCGTCATGTACTATAGCACTGCAGCGTCATTGAATATTACCCATGACACACAAAGCGTGTCATAAATGATTCAATACATGTCCTAAAATATGTATGATGGCATATATAAGAAGACTTACATAATTCATCCAAGAAGCAAGATATTTACCTCAAATTAAACAATATTGCTTCATAAATTTGTAATTCATCCACTACCAAAGTATTACAAAAGACAATATAATGTGTAGAGTTTCCTACTAAACTAAAACTAGTTCACTTAATTTAAATTTCACAAACTAGCTAATCTAGTGTTTCATCTATTGGGATGAAGTCATCAACATACTCAGCCCACTCTATTCTTAATGCATCAATTTCCTGTTGAGTGTATGTAGCTTTTTCTTTGAACTGCAACAAATCACAACCAAAAGAGAACATGTCACGACAAAAACTAATTTCAATCATTTAACTAATAAGGATGTGGTCAATTAGCATCAACTAGCCCAGAAAGAACAAGGGTTCTCTACTCGTATTTTTCGCTAATGTGTTTTTTTTTTTTCACTCGGTATAGAGCTAATAAAACGTCAAGCGGTCCAGCAAAAGATTTAAACTTTAAAGGTCTCATCTTGATGGTAAATAACACCAAGCTCAAACACAAAATGGCTTAACAAAATCAGATCTGAACCTATTTATTTATCACATTCAAACGCAAACTAAAGATAGATTAGCATTACAATTTTATTGAAGACAAAAAATAAATCAAGAATTAGAATCTGAATCCAGACAAGGAAAACAAAAACAAACCCATTGATGACTTGAATCAACTCAATACACGAATACCCATGATGGTTTTGATGAGCTAAAATCCAATTGGGCATCTTTTGGAAGATTCAAAAGTTCCAATTTCTATTGTAATTAACTTTAATTAAACACTACAAATCACGCTAACAACAATCCATCTCATCATCAATAATGTGAACATTCAAGTAATTTAGTATAGTTATGCCGATTTCCTTCATGAGTTGCCAATGATTTGAGTAAAAACCATCATTAGTTGTAAATTAATTTGCCTAAACTATAAATTACACACAAAGAACTAATACTAATAAGATAGTAGCGAATACACCCGCTTAAGTGCTCTTTGTAATAGTAGTACTAACCTTGGTAATAATTGAGCAGTTCGGATCATCAATGATTTCCTTCATGTATTTCATCACATAATATCCACATTCTACAGTTCCTTCTTGCAAAGGGCACTGCATATACAAATAACAAAGTATAAAATGTAAGTTAGTCAGATTAATTTAAAGTCAAAACACAATGTTCCTCACCTTTACTACTTTCCAATTGATATTTTTCAACCCTTTATTCCCTTTTGAGCTTTAAACATCTTCAGTGATCTGCACATAGAGGATAAGAACACATGAATATATTCAAATCTTGAAATGCATGAAATAAGGACAAACGTATATCCAAATACTTACAGTTCAACAATGTCCTTCATTCCAAGATCTATCTGTATCCAATTAAGTGAGTCCATATAATACACTAATTCCTCGTAGGGGTCAATAATATCCAACAACCAATGAAACCTACAAAACATAAATAATTGCATTCTTTATTACACAATGGTCAACTGCTGATTTGTTAGGAACAAAAAAATTCAAACACATAGTACTAATAACCCTTTGTTATACGGAGCAAAAATTAATTGTCCTTTTTTGCAGTTCTGTAATCTAAGAGCCATTGCATTTGATCTTTGTTCCTTTCTGCCGGCCTTTTGAGGGATTCTGCCAGGATCTACAAATCCAAACAATCCATCAAGATTGTTCTTCTAAAACAGTTATATTGATTGATATTAGAATAAAACATATAACGAGATTGCATGAGGGCACAATATATAAACTGTTGTAGGCTAAAGATAAAAAACAGAAGCAGAGCTTATGAGGAGTTTTATCAAACATGTGGTGTGCTATAAACACCAACTCCCACAAGAACACACAATCTAAAGATTTTTTTTTTTTTTGTTTTTTTAAAGGATAAAAGTAATAGTTAATATAATTCAGAATTGGTATTAAGGGGATCACAAAGTTTTTTAAAAAAAAACCAATGATCAATCTCGTTATCCAACATAGCAAATGACAAGGCTAAACTACAATTTGTACAACAACTACTTTAGCAAATGTCAAGGCTAAACTAAAATCTGTCCAGCCACGTAGCTCGGACTAATCAATACAACTTCACAAAAGAGATTAATATAGAAACTATTTTCTAGAAAACCCATAACCATTCCAACAAACTTACCATACACAATTAGGTTTTGAGTGAAATTTGGGGAAAACAATCAATCTGGTTAATGAAGACTGTGGGCGTCCCAGAGAGAGAGAAAGAGAGGGAGAGATAGAAAGACAGTGAGTACTCGCGATGAAGACTGTGTGATGAAGACTGTGGGCGTCCCAGAGAGAGAGAAATAGAGGGAGAGATAGAAAGACAGTGAGTCTTCCGTCTTGAGGAGAAAGAGAGCGTTGATATTTCATTCTCTATCTGGGAGTTGGCTGGGAGTGGGTTGGGTAGTGGAGTGAATGAGTCGTGGGGGCTAAGGAAGTTTTGAGGAATTCACGCAACGCTCTTCTTTTTTATAAATCATTCCCATTGGTTTTTTTAGTTGCGTCATCAATTTATTTTAATAACGTTTTTAATAAAAAAATGTCATTAAAAAATTTAGTAAGTGTCATGAAAGCTCTATTTTGTAGTAGTTAGTTTTTACAATGCCATAGTTCAACTTCAATTTTGGATGGTCCAAATCCTATTCCACAAAGTTCAACTCTAATATTGAGATCACCCGATATTAGAATCTTGGATCCGGCACTGTCTATTAGTGATGTGATACACTATTATATATTCTAAAACAATCAACTATGGCCATGGAAAATGAATAGTTCATCCCCTGCAAATTTAACACGTCTTGTATAATAAAGGACTTGCCATAAATTACTTTCAAATTGTGTCGAATGGGTCATTGATCGTATATTTGTGAAAGCGTCTATAATTCCCGAATTCGGTCACTTCACTTTTACTATTTTGGGTTGGCTAGGAATTAGGCATAGGGTTAGCATCTTCATTTGCACGGTAACATCATTGACAACGACGAGCTGTGTGGCCTCTGTGTGTTCTTCGAGTTCAGTTGTGCAAGACCTAGACAATTACAATACAATCCAAAGTTGTTTTAAATATTACTACCACTAATATATTGGGAAGCAAAACATAATTGGTAATTAATTTCGTTGCGCACCTGTGTCTAGATGTGGACAATTCTTCTTGCCACTGGTGCATCTCCGATATTGACTTCGCTTCTCTTTTGTACTTGTTTTTTACGCTGATTTCCTTTTAACTTCAATTATATCTTTAAGCACCTCCGTTTGAGAACTCCTACCTCCCTCTTCATTTTCTTTTTCTTTTTTCGACCACGGCTATCACTAACCAAAGAGTCTGGCTTTATTCCGAAGAATTTCAACGGTCTCCACATATTGGGCGTGGCATGATTGGTTCAACGGTCTCCACTGTCCATCAAGAATGAAAAATACTTACTAGCCACTTGCGCTAGTAATCATTGATTCACTTTTTGATATTTACTTAAGATGGAATAGAATAATTTATCTAGAAATTAATTTGGTAAATCCAAATTAAAAAGCACCCCTAAAAGCAGCAAATTTTGGGGGAAATGGATTATGTATAATGCTGCCACCAGGAATTCCATGTTCCTCAACATACTACATTGGAAGGATAGGCTCTTTGCATGCTGACTTTTATTATTATTATTATTATTATTATTAATCTTTTAATATAGAAAGTTTTACCGTGCTTTGATAATGGATTGGTTTCTTCTTTTGTATATTTTAAGTATCGCATAAGGTGATAGAACATTTTTACTTCCCAAGTCGAATAACATGTCAAAATATATTCGATGATCCCAAACACTTCAATGGATTTCGAACTCAAACATTTACTTGCTTTTTATCATACCAACCTATTAGATGGTTTGTATGATGACTTTAATATAAAATGATTTCATTGTTTTTTGTCAGTAGTAGAACATAATGATTAAGGGTCAGGCAACTTTTAAATGGAGATCGGTATTAGCGTAAGCCATTACGTAGTGGCAATGGAATGACGTCAGCAAACCATTTGGAAAGTTCAAAGAGAAACGGAATATTTAGAAGACCCGCTTTTGAGTTATGATTTCGCTCATCCGGTATGTCATCCCAGCCAAACTCCATGTACATATAAATAGCACCCAGCCCCTCCCCAAATCTAGCAATTCCCACTCTCTCTCTCTCTCTCTCTCTCTCTCGTTCTACTGGCCAAAGCTCAGATACAAATTAATCAAGGGAAAAATGGTGATGTCTACAGAACAAGAACACCCCAAGAAAGCCTTTGGTTGGGCTGCCAGGGATTCATCTGGCGTTTTCTCTCCCTTCAAATTCTCAAGAAGGTCAGTATTAATACAAACTTCATCATCGAGTTCTTGTTTAATCAATCTTTTTATACGTTCTCTGAAAATTGCGTTCTTTTGGTTGCAGAGAAACGGGCGATAATGATGTGATGTTCAAAGTGTTATACTGTGGGATATGTCATTCGGACGTCCACATGGCCAAGAACGAATGGGGAATTTCTACCTATCCATTGGTTCCCGGGTACATACTAAACTTTCATTTTAAATGCTACAAGTACTGATGCCAAATAGTACATTGTAGAATGAACACATATGTAAGTATCTGAATTTGGATTTGGTATCCAAAACTAATGGAATATGAACTGGACAATGCAGACATGAAATTGTTGGTGTAGTGACGGAGGTAGGGAGCAGAGTACAAAAATTCAATGTCGGAGACAAGGTAGGTGTTGGAAGCATGGTGGGATCATGTACATCTTGTGAAAATTGTACCAACAATCTTGAAAATTACTGCCCCGAATGGATAATCACTTTTGGTGCCAAGTACTACGACGGAACCCCCACATATGGAGGTTACTCTGACATCATGGTGGCCAATGAGCACTTTGTAGTCCGTATCCCAGAAACCCTTCCCCTTGATGCAGCGGCTCCTCTTCTATGTGCGGGGATTACAACTTACAGCCCCTTGAGATATTTCGGACTTGACAAACCCGGTATGCATGTTGGTGTGGTGGGTTTAGGCGGTCTAGGCCATGTGGCTGTCAAGTTTGCTAAGGCTATGGGGGTTAAGGTGACTGTCATCAGTACCTCCCCTAATAAGAAAGAAGAAGCAATTGAACATCTCTGTGCTGATTCGTTTTTGGTCAGCCGCGATGAAGATCAGATGCAGGTAAGATGATTATTAATTTAAACAAGTTTGTGCATGTAGTGATTCAAGTTTATTTGAAGTGTGTAGGGGTGACTGACCTTTTTCTTGTTTTTATTTTTTATTTTTTGTGTGGATTTTTTAGGCTGCCATTGGCACATTGGATGGTATCATTGACACGGTTTCTGCAGTCCACCCTCTATTGCCTTTGATTGGTTTGTTGAAGTCTCACGGAAAGCTAGTGATGGTTGGAGCACTAGAGAAGCCTCTTGAGCTTCCAGTTTTTCCTTTGCTCGTGGGTAAGCATGCATAAAAAATAATGCATCGACATGTTTACTTTTGTTTCCTCTATACAACGATTTATTCCCACTGCGGGATGTAGGATTTGTGGTATGAAGTGTTTACTTTTTAAACTTTGGAATGTCTTCGGCGGCAACTTGTTTACAAGAGTGCATTTTGCAATTGCAGGAAGGAAGATAGTAGCTGGGAGTGGCATTGGGGGCATGAAGGAGACGCAAGAGATGATTGATTTCGCAGCCAAGCACAGCATAACAGCTGATATTGAGGTTATCCCAATGGATTATGTGAACATTGCCATGGAGCGCCTTCTTAAAGGAGATGTCAGATATCGATTTGTCATCGATATTGGAAACACATTGAAGTCTACCTTGTAGATTTTGCATCGATGCATGGTACAAATGATGCCCCTTGGGAGATCGAATGGAAATCGAGTTCGCATTCAAGCTGTCGCTTTTTCGGGTTTTTTCCCCTTTCTTTTCTGAAGAATGGTTCTGGTTTTTTTTTTATGTTTTATGTCACATTATGAGCGGAATGTATTGATGTATTTTGAATTAATGAATAAACAAGATTATGATCTTTATAAACGGTCAGTCATCCGGAAGCAAAATGGTGCTCGTGTTGGTAACTATTCTAGTGATCTCACTTTAGATTCTTCAAGAACTTGATCAACCAAGTCCTAGACGTACTCCTAGCAAAGAAGAGACTTTAAGTGTCTTCGAGTTTATATTTTCCTTGCGGGATTAGGATTAAGTGATCAGCAAAACTAAACTCTCTTTTGGATTTTCAACGACACCGTTTGTTTGACATAAGTGAGTAAAATGAGAATTAATATGTTCAACCCGCCATCATTTTTTTTTTGGATTTTCAATGACACAATTTGTTTGCTATGGCACCATATTGATTCGTAATTTTAACTTTTGACGGCTCACACGATATAACTTTAAGAAATTCTTCCAACCACCACTCAAAGCTCTTGGTCTTTTCCGTTTTTCAGGAATCCACAACCCCATACCGTTGTTTGATTAATTATTCACTCCTAACAAAGGAGCAAACATCAACCCCTACACATTGTGTTGGATGCAGTGTCAAACACAATCACATCACCAAAATGGTCAAAACCACGTCTTGACTTAGCATCCGCCTAAAAGAAATTGTCTAGTATTCCACATTCGTCAATCTCCATTTTGAAATAGTATGACTCGATTTTATCTTTCTCGTCCTCAAAATGCTGCCAAGCAACTTAACAAAATAAACCCCACCTTGCCAACAGAAGAGTCGCCAGGCCTAGACGAGGACATCCATTCAAAGACATCCGCTGCAAAGGCACCCGTCAAAATGGAATGAATCAGACCCCGACCGGGCACTGGGACTTCTATGGGGCGGGTGGGCGACATGGGAGGCTCTCTCTGGAGAGAATGTTGCTCAAAGAAGATGGGTGTTGTAGCAAATACTAATACATCCATTGAACTAAGTAAACACAAACTTGTAAAACACGACCTGTTGAAACATTGATCAGAGAAATAAACAACTCCGAAATTCTAATTCTTGCTATTGCTTTCGCTAAAACAAAACATTTTGTAGAAACACAAGGAGCTATTTGCCATCATGGTTGATGGCTGACTCTTAGAGTTGAGTTAACAAGCTGAATTTTTTTATCAGTGACATCTCAAAAGAGGAATATAAGTAGGGAGTTAAAAATCAAGAGCCCCAGTTTTGGAGGAGACAGAACAACTACCCGAAGTGCCATACGAACTCCCACTTGAACCATCGATTGGGGCTTGGTTTAGACATTCTAAAACCATAAACCTCCGCCTTTTCAACTTCATTGAGTACGTTGTTGCCTCAAGGATCACAGGAACCTGCTGACACAGTAGAAACCATGAATAATAAAACACATAAGCAACAGTACAGCAAAGGAAGTCGATTTCCAAATCAGTTATTCCATTTGAACCCCTTCTATTCTAATTTTAACATCTTGAGTTTTCATAACATCTTAAATCCAACATAGATTGGCTACTCTAAGTGAAACAATGTGGCTGCAAGATGAAGAAAAAAACATGATACGGGGATAAAAGGTTGGCTTCGTAGCGGTAACAAGGAGTGGGCTACAACAGCGAGGCACAACGCCAGACGGTGGTGTTGTAAGAGGGGAGTGCAAAGGCCCCCTATAATATGGGTGTGCGAGCGTTTAATCTAAGTTAACAGGAAAAGCTATAGTACCAAAGCAATTCTAAGGATGACTGGATGGTGGGTCATGCAGGTGCATGTTTACAAATTCATGGCAAGTGCATAAATGCTATTCATTTTTGCAACAAAAAAAAGAAAAAGGAGAGACAGAAATTGATTCATACAGTTTTAGATCTTGGTAGAAGTACAGTCTTGCAGTACCTGTGTGTTAATCTGTGCTACCTTGTGCACATTGAGAAGCCCTACCATGTCCTGGTAACCAGTAAGGAGCTTTTCCAATTCCTTGTCCTCGTCTGAATGGATGATTCATGTGGATTATTATTGGAGAAATATTTGACAGTGCAAAAACAAGTGTGAACACAGATATTAACCTGGAATTGCTTTGACTGACAGCAAGGTGTCTGCCATGTGCTGCCATCTTATAGAGAAGGATGGCAAAAGAAGACTAGGTGGAAATGTCACAACAGCAACTGCATTTGAAGATCTGACCATGGCTCTTAGAGATCTAAGAAAGGAAAGCATGTCCCATTCCTGCAATGCGACATTACTACGCTCAACTTAAGTAGTATATTCATCATGCTTCCGGCATAAAATTCCAAGGACTTTGATATAACAAGGAAATGTCGTTATCTATCATATTATTCTAATAAAAGTTTTCGAAAAGGAGAAGGCATACAAACTCCTAACAACAAAACTGCAGAGCAAAGGAACCAAGAAGCGGGTGTAAATCAGAGGCCCCATGCAATTAAAACGGTAAGAGCAAATAGCAGGGCCACAAACCATGTCGGTATATTCACACTGTGGAGCACAGAATGATTGAATTGCAATACGACCAACGGAAGAAATGCTGCCATCACTTCTGCATATTCAGCCAAAAGAAGGGAGAAAATGTTAAGACCAAGTATAAAAACAAATTGAATAAAATAAAAACACATACAACCATGACCATCCGAAAAGACTTACGGATGGCCTCATTACAAGCCAATTAGTGAGGTTTTAATGAGAACTCTTAAGGACTCGAATTAAAAAAATTATACAAGAGGTCTTTAAAAATAAATAAGAAACCAATTAATCACAAAATCAGGTGGCGAACTCACGTGTTTTTAAGATAAGAGAGGTCATAACTTATAAACATAGTTGGCAACTAAATAAAGGTATGCAATAATTTCTTTCCTTGTATAAGCTACCAAAATCGGCCACCAAAGCCATTTCTATTTAAAGAATTTATATCAGACACAGGGTGGCTGCAATCTTTTATCCTCCTCACCCAAACCATTGAACCAAATTACACATGCACAAGCACACAAAAAAAACTTAGACTCACTAAATAGTAAATATTCGTGTCCACTATGAACAAAGCTAGTTTGACATTGTGAGAAACCAACTTCTATGCATTTAATTTCACCAAGCTATAAGTAACCTTTAGGCAGGAAAGCATAAGAGTACAGTACTCCACCTTGGAAATTGAGATAAAAAGGTTGCACAACGGTCATGAAGGGTAATCAGATTTGGAGAATCTTGAATGCTAACGCAATCTATACGCTTGCCGCTTAAAAATTTCCTTTCTAAGGGCTTCCGCAAGTCAAACTCACTGCAGAACTCATGTTTTCCATCTGGACAACAACATAACAAACTGCTCTTGAAATCTAAACCAGCCATGAGCCAACAAGACATATTTTGCACTAGATAAAATAAGAACAAACTTGCCACCTCTATCAACACTCTGTTGATTTTCACCAAAATACTTTTTATATTGCCAAGCTATCCTCAACCCTTTCTCCTGAAATTTTAGAAGAATATAGGAGAATTAATTTCTTAATGTTCACCCAACAAACCAAACTATTGAACAAATATGTGTACAGAAGAGCTGAAGAAGAGAACAACCTCATCAGGATCTCGATGACTAGACTTGTCATCTTTGGGTACCGCTGGGCTAGGCAAAGTACCAAGAAATTGCCGGGGTTCCTTGGATGGGCTTGCATAGAGAAGGGGTTGGTTGTGGACGAGTCCTTGAGACATAAAACTCCTAAGCAAAAGCATATGATGGGGTGCTTCTGCATCTTCCATCACCATAACTAGGCTTCCTAGAGAAAACCCACCACCTAAAATCTCTACAGACCAAAGACAGCAGTATAAAGATTTTCTAAATAAGATTATACTAATACAAAAAGAAATAATATCCGACCTAATCACTCCATCTCAGTTTAACAAATTCCAATTTGATGTTATAGATAGAAGATTACTGTCAAGGTCTGGTATCCCTGATGAAATAAACATTGTGCCATTGGGACCATGCTTTAGTCCAGGGATTTGTTGTGAGTTTGCAGCCAGAAAGTTCCGAGAGAAGCTACTTGTCCGTATCTTGGTCGCAGACATGGCTGCAGAAACACTATCTACCGCTCTCAATTAACAGCTCCCAAATATCAGGAGATGAAGATTGTGCCTGTCCTGATTACCTGCAGCTAAGATTTGCAGGAAGCAAAAATTTTCAGAAATGTTATCAGATATATAATAAACGTCACTGAATGACATAAGTAACAGCTACATGAACATAGAGTTTCGTGTTGAATCTTTACAAGAGGACTTACAACCACATAGAGACCATCCTCATCAAGAAAGTTGGAACTCTTATATTTGATAACTCAGAGCATTAACCCAGGTACTACAATGGGATTCCATCCAAAGGTCTTACATTCCACCTATAGGCTAATACTAAAACTTTATGGACTCATTTGATGTTTATGATTGGGTTGGCTCGGACAATTCACTAGATTCAATGAATGTTGAAGACAAATATGGATGTCAAATTGCATATTTTGTCCAAGACTCCAAGTGAAGGTACAAGATGGGGAAGCCATGATGAAAACTCGTCCCTCTCAATCCTACCATTTTTGTGAGGATTAGGAGAATAGTTTTCTTAATGACTTCTCCATCTTCTTCCTTCATTTGGACAAAACATGCAAGTTGGAATCCAAATTTTCATTCTGACATTCACTGACTTTAGTGGCTTGTGCAAGCCAAGCCAATCTTCAAACAAGGCCTATAAGAAAAGCTCAGATTTCATCTCTTCAGGTATTGCTCTAATGCTAAAGCTATCAGGGATTCTGTGTCTAGTGCTACAACCACGTAGAGAGAACATTTTTTCAACAAGAACAACCACCAGCCAACCGCATAAGTAAAAACCAAAGGGACATATAGTACCATGTCAAATCCTACCGACAAAAGGACATAAAACCACCCCGAGACCCTTTTCGAGAAGAATGCTGGAGTTCTAGTATTTCTACTTCTAGTAGTATGTAATAACTTAAAGCATTACAATTTGATTCCAACCAAAAGGGTTTAACAAAAGGAATCCCTATTTCCAGCATAAGGTACGCCTAATCTATCAAGTTCCTTCTATCAAACAGTTGGTGTGCACAGCAATCTAAACCAGACTCGGATATACATACACACAGAGAGACAGATATACATACATACATATATATATATATATATGGAGGTAAATTAAACTTCAGGAGTCTCACTCGGCCTTCTGTTCTTGGGGACTTCAATTCGACGTCCACTCCGATCAGTTGGTTGATTCCTTCGCTTTGCTTTCGCTTCTCGCTCGAAAAAGATGAGTCAGCAAAACCCCACGGTGTTGAACTAAGCATCGTCCCTGTGGGATGTTATTGACTTTTGAGACCGTTCAAGAAGCCCAACATTGTAACATTCAGCCCATGTACTCCGGCCCATTCGTATTCCCTACTTTTCTTATTTATTTATTTTTATTTAAGTTTTTGATAAAAATTAATTTTTAATTCAAGTGGCTTCGTAAGAGTAACTCCAACATTACAAAGGCCCCCTAGGGCAACTTACTATTGAATCCCCCCAGTGAACAGTAACTGCCTTTTGCATTTCCACCCCTAAACTGAATAGTCATGGTAATAGGCAATAAAATATTAATATTTTTTATTTTATAAAATAATACAAAATAATTTTATTTATAATTTCGGATAAGATTTTTCATTGTTCTCATTGTGGCACGTGTCATTATCCGATAAGATAATTTTTGGTGATAGATTTCAATAAGATTTTTATTCAATACCGTTGTGCCACATGTCGTTACCTTTTCAGAATCGTTAAGGATATATTTCCAATAAGATTTTTAACGAATCACGTCGCGCCACATGTCACAATCTGTTTACAATATTTAAGGATAGATTTCGATCAAATTTTTAACGAATGACGGCATGCCATGTGACATTATCTACAACCTAATCCTTTCTTTTTCCTCTATATAACCCACTATCCATCCTAAGAAATCACACACCAAAATCAAAATCTCTGTCATTGTTCGTAGTTTCTGCTTCCTTCTTACAATGTCTTCTTTAAGGATGTTGTGGGATATCGATGAGCAAGAGAAAGAATTGTTTAAGCAAGGAGAAGAAATGTTCAATCTCCAAGTGGGCGAAAATGACATGGAAGAGGAAGGGGATGAGGAGCGTAGAAGGAGAGATGATGAAGCAAGAAGCTAAAGAGCTTCACATTCCGGTCGAGTCATCCAAGCTGTGGTTTAGATGTCCAGGCCCAACCGTTTGCAAACATTGATAGAAGCAAGCAACGACGAGATACAGATCTTTTGGACGATTATTTTGTACGTAACAGTGCATTCCTTGACATGTACTTTAGACGTCGTTTTAGAATAGAACGACATTTGTTCAACAAAATCATGATTGCAGTTTGCAACCATGATTCTTACTTTGTGCAAAAGAAGGATGCGTTTGGTGTTATGGATCTCTTTCTTGAGCAAAAAATTACTGCTGCCTTGCGGATGCTTGCATATGGAACATTTACAGACTAAGTGGATGAGATAGCGAGGATGGGGAAATCAATCATTCTTGAGTCCCTGATGAGGTTTTGCTCCGCAATCGAATTTATCTACACCACAGAGTACCTCCGGAGACCTACTAAGATGGACTTGCAAAGGCTTCTGAAGAAGGGCCAGATGCAGGGTTTTCCTGGGATGATTGGAAGCACCGACTGTATGCACTGGAACTAGAAAAACTGTCCAAGTGCATGGCAATGAGCCTATGGGGACAGAAAATGAGCAAAAAGTATCATTTTAGAGGCGGTGGCATCATTTAATACGTGAATTTGGCAGGCTTTTTTGGATGTTCCGGGAGCTCAAAATGACCTCAATGTCCTTACCCAATCCCCAGTGTTCAACGATGTCCTACAAGGAAAAGCACCAAGAGTCACGTATTAGGTCAACGGACATAAGTACCATGGGCCATACTACCTAGCAGACGACATTTACCCAAGGTGGTCATCGTTTGTCAAAATAGTGTGACGTCCGTTAAGTGCAAAGGAAAAACACTTTGCAAGCTGTCAAGAGGGGTGTAGGAAGGATGTTGGAGCGTTGTTTTGGTATCCTCCAAGCTCGTTGGGCGATTGTCAGAGGTGCTGCCAGAATGTTTGATTTAGAGTCAATTTGATCCATCATAATGACGTGCATCATTCTTCATAACATGATTGTGGAAGATGAGTATGATTATGATACTGTTGATAAATATGAGTTAGACATGATGAACAATTCTAGAACATAAATATATTGTGTTCATGACGCCACTAAAGAACCTGTGCAACACGAGCCATTACAAAAAGATGGACGTTACAATGAAAGGCTCATTCAACGATATACTACATTTTACGACCCATATATGCACACTGCCCGGCAAATTGACTTGATAGAGCACCAGTGAATATTCACCTTGCCGAGCAAGTTCTTCCATACATTTTGCATAATCATTCTTGGAAGAACTTCCTTTTCTCTTTAAAGCCTTCTTACCTTGAGGCCTAATTAGATAACGAGTCAACCCCGATGCTTGTTCAGGGGGCGTTTCCGGCACTTCTTCTGTGTCTGTTTCATGAACATGCGAGACATGATTGGGCGTAGAATGTAGAGGGGTACTGTTCATGACAACTTCTGGACTAACATGCACAACTCTGAATTTAGGACAATCTTTGACAATATTCCAACATGCCCACTGGGTGAAAGATTTGTTTTTGTTTTTGGTTTTGGCATTATACCAAGTTTATGCTTGAAGTGTCTACACAATGCGGGAGAAGAAATAATTATAATCAAAGTAGCTAATGTAAATTGGGGTATAGTACAAACAAATAAATAATATATTGTTACCTAATATGTCCCCACTTCGAAGATTACTACTAGCTTATGCCAAGGCGTCTCTCCAAAGACTAAATGATTAGCTGAGTATTCTACAACTACTGGATATCGATTCCTTGGTTCTTTTCCTACCAATTTTCTCAAGAAAATTGGTATGAATAAGACTCCACATTTCTCACAACTACATCTCATTACCTGTAATCGGATCATAAGTAACTTCAACCCAGCTATAACACAACGTAACATTTTTAATAAGCGTCCAATTCATACTTGCATCATTAGTCATTTTATTGGAAACCAATTGGATTGAAACTTTGAGAGAAAGATTGGAATGTGGTTGAAAGTATTTGAGAAAATATGAAATTGTGGTGTAAGGGAGAAGATAATGAGAATGTATTTATAGAAAAGTAAAATCATTCTTTTTTATTTTTTTATTTTTTATTAATTTTTAACAACTTAATTAATTTCTGCCTTTGGATTTAAAAAAATTTCAAATCCAACCCTCCAGATTGTGGCACGTGGCACAATGGTAACATTTCTGAAATTTTTTATTTTTATTTTTAAAGGCAAATAACATGGACCATTGATTTGAAATTCAACGGCTGTTATTGTGCCACGTCGTCTAGCCGTTAGGGCGATGTTTGAATTTTTTTTTTTAAATTTATCTGTTGAAATCCAATGAATGACGTCGCGCCACGTGGGCCCCACCAACGGTAAAGTTGTTGGTGACGTGCCCCCACGCGCACGAGAATGACACACGTCTGAAGCAACTTTTTTATTATCGTGGCTGACGTCACCCTAACGTCAGCCATGCATCACCTGGCCCTCAGGCTCTCGGGTTGTGGATTCGCGCCTGGCCTGTCCATCGAGCTTCCCCTGTGCCCAATCGCCCGCGTGGGCTGGAGCAAGGGAGGGAGGTTATTGGGTGTTTTGGGTTGCCTGTCCACTGGGATAAAGCCTCTGGTGGAGTTGCTCTAAGAGTCCGTTTTTGGTCACCCCCTTCTGACCTAAAGTAACCTTACTCTCACTTCAACAATCTCACCACGTGTCTAAAACACCAACCATAATTATTCTATACTCTAATTATTTCTATGACGTACAAGGCAAAATCCTAGTAGCTGTTTTCCCCCATTCTCTTGCTTGTGCAACCAGTTCCATCTCCCCATCGCCGACAGCGACGACCGACTGTTATTGCTTTCTCTCATTTTGTCGTCTCTTTCTAGTAGTGATGACTCTGGCCTTTTTTTTTTATGTATCTGGTCGTCGGTTTCAAAGGTCAAGGCCTGTTTTCCCAGCGTTCATCGCTGTTTCCCGGCGTTCTTCGCCGTTTTGGCTTCTTCACTTATAATCCCAATCTTGCGGGCCTCATTTTTCAACCCTAAACACTCATACTCTTCCATCTTCTTCATTTACTCCTCCTTACATGCCTTTCCTTCCATAGCCTTTGCTCAAAACTAGGAGCGACTCACCTATTTTGGCCATCAAATCTAAACCTTCCCTTCACAGCTTCGCCCCCGATTGGCATGCAGAAAAATCAAGGTCAAGCATTCTACGGCTTAGCCCAAAGCGAGCGTGTTTTAGATGCCCCCTTAGCCCCAATCCCTTTCCTTTTGTTTTTGCTTTCGGTTCTCTTTTCTAGGGCTTGTGTTAGGGGTTAAAAAATGGTGATTCTTTTCCGGTGTGGCTGTTTTGGTGGCGAAATTTGGTTGGGGAGTTCTCTTTGTTGCGGGTTGGAAATTTTTTTGATGCGATACCTTCGTTGAATTCAACGTGGAGTTGGTTTTCTTCAGACGACTACCCTTGTGGTTGCTGGCGGGGTGGTTGTGTCAACTCCTGCGGTGGATTTCTGACTGTGCAAGATAGGATTTAGGGTTTTTTTTATTTTTGATATTATGCCCTTTTGTTGTTTGGGGCTTTGGCTATCCCCAATTGTGTTGGGTTTATTTGTTGTACTTGGTTTTGTGTCATTGTCTTTCAATGAAAATGTTTTATTTTTGACCAAAAGAAAAAAAAAACACTTACCGTTTGTACTTTCTATAATATATCCTTGTTAAATATTTGATTGAAATATTTGATATATAATTTCTCCTCTTCCTCCTCCACCGGCTATACCATCAACAACTCAAACAATATAAGAAACAAAACAAAAAAAACCAAAAAGAACTGCAGCTTCGCAAAATTCAAAGAAGCAGTAGCGCGTCATCAAAGTTACAGAATTTTCTCACTAGGAAAAACTTACTATATGTCATATACTAATCAACAAAAGAGTCGTCCAATTGACTTGGTCAACTTATGGTCTTTATTCTTTGGCTTGAGGAAGGTTGAATAGGAGAATAAAATAAAAAATGTCCGCCGACCTGAATTAGCCATCACTGCTGACTCACAAATTCGGAAGCATGTATATATTTTCGTTTACTGTTGCATTTCTTGCATGTCACCCAACCACACAGTATATATACGTTCGCAAACCCCCAACAAAGACACACCACAAAACTCTAACGCAGCTAAACTGAACAAACTCTTCGTGATTTCAATACTTTCGATCTCCCTTGACATTAGCTCTCAAATACAGAGATACACAATATCTTAAACATAATGTCTCAAGAAATATCAGTTGCAGAAGAGCAAGCAGTGAAAGCCTATGGATGGGCTACTAGAGATTCCACACGAGTTCTCTCCCCTTTCCACTTCACCAGGAGGTACTCGATTATCTACATTGGTGATCAAATTTTGTTCACCAACTAATATCATAGTTTTTCATCTTTACTGTTCATTTATGACGATGTGTAGTGGCATATCATTTGGTGACAAATTTGACAACTCTAGCATTATTGATGCATAAGATATACAACTTTCATTAGTAGTAACGAGTTTTCTTCATGTTTGTTTCTTTTTATATTGCAGAACCGCTGATAATAATGACATCAGCATCAAGATACTATCTTGTGGAATTTGCCACTCGGACCTTCACTTTGCTAAGGACGAAGTTGGAATGACTATTTATCCCATCGTCCCAGGGTAAACACCTACATTCGTTACCTAATATATTATCTCGATTAATTAGCTGACTTTGAGTACTTTTTCTTTTTGTTATTAATATTTACATCATAATTTTTTGTAGGCATGGGATTGTAGGCGAAGTGACAAAGGTTGGGTGCAATGTCACAAAGTTCAAAGTAGGAGACATAGCTGGAGTTGGGTGCATGGTGGGTTCATGTCGCTCATGTGACAACTGCACACAGGACTCGGAAAATTACTGCCCCAAAATGGTGTGGACGTACAACAATCCTAACATAGACGGACCAAGAACATTTGGTGGATACTCCAGCAAGTTAGTAGTTGATGAACACCTTGCAGTCCTAATCCCAGAAAACTTGTCGTTGCAAGGTACTGCTCCCATGCTCAGTGCCAGGATCATAGTTTACAGCCCGATGAGATAATTTGGACTCATGGAGCTTGGTAAGCACTTGTGTTAAATTTTAGGTAGACAAGCCATGGGCCCACTCTAACAATACCGATAATATCCCCACTTGGCCACCTGCTCAATCCGTCAAGTGTGGGGTTTTATTGCAAAAGGCCTCGGTGTTAGTTAGAATAGGGTAATTCTATGTAAAGGGCTTGTTATCAAGCCTTCTGGCTGATGTGGGATAGAGAAATTCTAACTTTCCCCCGCACCTAAGTATCACTCTACTTAAGCTTTACTTGTGTAATTAATTAATTTATTTTACTAAAAATATGACTTTAACCCTTGAAACTCAATTCCCCCCCTAAAATCCGACATTTTTTTAGTCAAACAAGACTCAGTGACTAGACTCCTCGTAAGCAAATTCAATAAATATGTTTGACTTTACATTTTTCAAATGCTAAAATACCTCTATGGGAATCACTAATGTCAATATTAGGTGATTACAATGGAGCAATAGGTCAAGCCAAGGAACTAAGGTTTTATGAGTATTCCAAACAAAAACCAAAAAGCATTGTCACAATATTAGAGAATCTGTGAAGAAGAAGAATGTTCAAGTTTAAAGAGTTAACGCTGCTAAAACGTAACAAAACCAATCACTAACGTGATGCCACAAAAGTAGCTTGACCGACACATCAATAGTTTTGGTACGTGTCATTGTGATAATTGGTTTTAGTGTAAGAGGAAGATTGTTGGAGTTGTGCCCTAAAAGTCAGTTTTGTAATATTGGATATTATGTAACAAATTGATTTAATTAATTAATAATAGAACAAGATTATTTCATTCATGAGTTTAGCTTTATATTATAGAGATAATACACTATGAATGAGTCCATATAATTTAAGTTATAGGAGTTGTTGGGGGATTTTTTGGTCGAGTTGGACTTAGGCTTTGAGAACGTCCTCTTGTCTCCCTTGGTTCGATTCCGTACCAGGTCCCAGAATATCTCCAAAGAATTAGCACGTCTTAGGAAATATTTTGGTTGGATCAATGACTTGAAGATAGCATGATTAGGCAAACAATGAAAGAGAGAGATCTTGGGTGATTGTATGGTATTTTCTGTTGGATAATTTGGGTTTTCTAGGGTGGTAGCGAGGCTTTCGCTGGCTGAGATACTCATAAGAAGTACATGGAAAATACTAAGGTTGCAAGGTGATGTGTCTGGGTTTCTTTGGTTCTCTGTGTGAAAACTGGGGAATTAGGGGATCCTTTCTCCATATTTGTAGTTAGATGATTCCTTACTAAGGAATCTCTAGTTTGGACTTGTTTCTCCCTCTCCTTTCTCCCCAATTCTCCTGTTACTCTTATTTTCATTTAAGGATGCTAGACTCTAAACTTGTAGCATATGTCTTCTTCCAGAAGTGTAGCTTTCCCTAGTTAGCTTTCTGTAAGTGCTACTTTTAGTAGCACACATCATGGCTTTCGCGTGTTAAACTTCTGCGTAGGCTGGGAAGGGAAAGTCAGCATTAAATGCTTGTTTGATGGGCTTTCATGTGAACTTATAGCTGGAATCTAGTTCAGTCAAAACTGAACTAGTTAGCTTGCTAAGGAAAGATGTAAACTAGGCTAATTCTGTCTCAATACCTGCCTATGTGGACTTCAAAGGTTATGGGCTAAGATCTTGGGGCCGCCAAGTAACCCAAAGTCTTCCGTAACCTTGATTCCACACAGGCCCGATGAATTTTCGTAACCATCCACACCACAATTGACTTGACAAGCCTCGAGAATATGACTTGGACTTATTTTAACGTGACAAATAGGCATGACCTAACTTATAAATATCCGGTCTAGTTACCGTAGCATGCCATGTTTGTAAATATATTTCTTCCTCAATCTCACACCTTTGCATGTATTTGGACTCAAATATGGGCTTGCATGACAATTGGGCTTTGATACTTGTTTGGGCTTGCTCATTACATTTTTGGGCCCCAACATGAGTAATGTCCTAAACGAGGTTAGAGCAAGGGCAATTGCATTCCATAGTCACTTAGTCCTTAATTGTTCCTAATTGTTTGGAAAAGCTTAAACATATGGATGCTTACCACATGTCAAATGTTACAAAGCTTCAAGTTGTAGTATACTAATAGTACTCGGACACAAGGCATCATTAGATATCTTGTGCTTATAGATATGGACTTTGACTTCACCACAAAGCGCTCACTACTTCGCAAGGACTGATAGTGTGTTGCTTGGGTTTATGTGTATGAGTATGGAGATATACGAATGCACGACACAAAATCTATCATCTATTGGTAATTGTTCAATAAATGAAAATATCCCTTGAAGCCACTTGAAGATTCATTTTAGAAATCTTCGCCCCAAGTACTTGTTGATCAAGCTAAGTTTGTAAGAACTGCTTCAACATGAGATGCATCATGGTGATATATTTACATGTGATTTGACATTATTCTATATCACATAAATCTTGATTGGGATATGGATGATAGAAGAACCGAGTTGTATTTGATTAGTTTACTTATACTTCTATCTAATTTGAGTAGGCATGAAATGTTGCTCAGTGTCACTCATGACTTGTGAAATTACATTAATTTATCAATTAATTTCTCTACTGGCATGGATGATCAGATATAATCAATTGTTAATTATTTTGGATAGATTATTTGGGCTTATTGGACAAGGTTTTAATTAAAATAAGTTTTGAGTTTTAGCCCAAATCACAAGGCCGAATGTGCTTAAGGAAAGGACTTGGCGCAAGGAGTAATGACTACTTGGCATCAAGCCCACCAAAGGATACGGCTAGTGTATTATCTCATATGTTCCTACGTGTTCTCTCATATGCTCCTACGATCAGTTTTTCCCTCAAGAGAGAGAGAGAGAGAGAGAGACAGATCCTAACTAAAAACACCCTAGTTTGCCGCACCAAATTATTCTAAGAGAGAGATATTGCTAACACAATCAATTCTCTCACTTTATCATCCATCTTTGGTGTAACAAATTCAGTGTGGATACTTTTAGAGGCTCAACATTTGGAGAACTTAATGTGTTCAACTATGAAGAGGAAGAACACAAGCACGAGGATGAGCACAAGGATGGCTAAGGAATCATGTAAGTAATTTTCTTCGCCATATATTTCTTTGTTGCTTTACCGATTACAACCAATGAAATATATAATTGGGATAACATATTGTATGTTACTTATTATTTTTTATTCCGTATTTACGTATTGGAATTAAATTTATCCCAATAACATGTCCAGAAATCCAACAAGTTTAACGATTCAGAGTATCTCAACCAAATACACAAATATATTGTATAATTACAAATAGTAATAATAATATACTTCAGTTCGATTTCGGAATTTTGCTTTTGGTTTGATTTCGGTATTCGATTCAGAAAATGCCAGCTCTATCTCTAGCGATGGTCGTAGTTAAATTGGAAATCGCTCAAGTACATAGATTCCCTCTTAGACTCTCTCAGGCAAACGAATAGGGTTTGGAATGAATGAAATATAGTTGATTGCAAACCTATTTATAGACTGGCAAAGGTTACCACCATGTAGGTGTAACTCTTGTGGAATGGTTGTAACTCTTTATTCAGGGGTTTCACCTTCTTCTACATTCATTGTATTCGGTTCATATGTTGAAGCAACGTTCTCTTTATTATGAACCAATTAATGCCCCTTTTCTTAAAGTCACGCCACTTGGTCAATAGGTGTATTTTCCCTTGTGAAAGACCCACTACATGAATTATTTATTCCTTCAGGCTAGCTCATCTCTCTCTTTCTTAGTGTAGATATTATCGTTTGTTAAAAAAAAAAAAAAATTGATATAACTGTTGCCATTCACATTTTGCTTCGCGCAACAATGTCCATCCTTTACTGTCGAACTTCTTCTATACACATGAACATATGCTTGACACACACCAACTAGAATGACCCATTTTAGCTTTAGATATTTTTTAAAACAATAATACTAGAATTACCCATTCTGTACCATTTTTTTATACATGGAAATTATTTACTTTCTTCTTTATAATCAATTCTAAAGTCATAAACACTTCTTGTAAAAGTGCTACTATAAAAAGAACATTGGAATTTTTAATAAAATGCAAGTGCTCCTTAGAAGCACTTCTAACTTTTTCTGCCAAACTCGAACATAAGCGTTTCCAATTATTTAAAAGCACTTCCAAACATGCTCGTACATGTCATAATATTAATTTTTTTCAAAACGTGTCACACTATTAATAATAACCCGTCCCTAATTTTACGGCTTTATTAACTTTAAATGTGCAATTTGATGAGAATGCCCCTAGATGCGAGATTATTGACTTTCGTTGACCATTATTTCTTGATGCGTATGAGCTATTATTTTACCTTATTCTTGAAGTACTTGATGGTACAAACGCATAAGCGCAAGCGGAACTGAATTCGGAGTTACGACAAAGATTTTACGAATTTTGGAGTGTGAAGGGTGTTTTGGTAAATTCACGTTTACGGGAGATATTTTTCTATATTGTCTTTTGCGACTTTGTGCTGTATGACAAGTGGGGCCCACACCACTCCTTCCCCTAACTCCTGTGTCTTCTCTCATTGTCTCAACCTCTCATTTTCTCTCCTACTTTCTCGAATCCCTATCTCACTAACTCTCATCTTTCTCACTTTCTCATTTCCCCTCATTTTTTTCTATCATCTCTCAGACTCTCCATTCCCTCTTAACCCTCGTCTCTCTCTCTACAACTACAGATTACCACCCCAACACCATCAATCCTCACCATACTCTGCGGCTAACCATAATAAGTTGCCATCTTCACTTCTTCTTTGTGAAAACACTGAGGAATCCAAGGCCACACCCTGGACCCTCTGCCTCAACTCTTTATCTCTTTCATTGTGTAGACACAGGTAGGGTGACACCGTCGCCCTTTTACATGGCAACATTCTACAGTGCATAATCAAGGTAATCCTTGGGACCCCCAACCTCAAATTCTTCTTAGTTTGAACCTCTAGTGATATTTTTAACCTTAAATATGAGATTTGGTAGTGATCTAATGCAAAAAGCATCTAGGGGAAGGATTTCCCCAAATTTTTGGAAATGAACTGTGGCCGTCATGCCATCTTCAGGCCATTTTTCTGGCCAACTCCGACCATGTCACAATCTTAAATAGGTATAGATCTATTCTCCACATTTCTAACTTCATTTAGGTTTTGAATCATCAATTTTGGTTAAGTGTCGAGCTCCGAATGAGCTCTGGAAGTTAGAGAAAAACCTGCAAAAATCTAGAAGCTTGGAAGGAAGGTGAGTAAAATTGTACTCACAGCCGCGTGGGCACGCGTGGACATGAGAGGGTGGTCGGCGAGTGTGGTGCTTGGCTGGTTATACAGACACATTATGGCGGTGCATGGCAGCTGGTGCGGTGGTGCGTGCAGGAACCCGAGGTTCCTCCTTAGATTTCTCGACGTGCCAATTCCGCTCTCCATTATTCAAAACTCGATCGTTGTAAAATAGTTCATTTATTAACCGTACTTTGTACGAAAATACATATTTACATTAGTACGTTATATATTTATGTGAATGGTTTTGTTTCTAGGTGAAACGCATCGCAAAGATCTTCGATGCCTGCGAGGCGGGCTCAACCCGATGACCTGATTTCCATATATGCTTAATAAAGAAATTTCTACAATATATCTTGATTAGACCAATGCTTTAAGAATTAGCATATTGACGAAATTTATGAAATTCTCATGAATTCTACGGGATGCATGTTTATGCATATTTTGATGTGATGCCATAAATATAATTACGGTCACGAATATTATTATTTTATTGTTGTGAATGAAGAAATTTCCGTATTATGATCATATTTATATTACTGCTCATCATGCATGCTACATTGGTGTTTCTACTCGCCTCGGCCAGAGCCAGGCTTCACATGTATGTTCACATCGCATTGCATGCTCACTTTGGATTCATTGTAGGTGCCAGTCGTGTCCTAGATTGCTATAGGCAATTTGGACTTGTATGTGATGCTCATAGTGTTGGTCTTCACGTGATTATAGTACTAGAGCGTAATTCATTGTTACACCCAGTCTTGTTCATATCATAATATCTCTGTATGAACTCGTGTGTCAGCATATGTCGATAAGCACGCGATATGATATGTTTGTTTATGCGAGATTATGTGATACCAAACGTTATGTGTATTGTATTCTTGAGATATTGCTGGCTGCAGTAAATATTTTCAAACTATATGTAATATGTTATATTTGGAAACTATACTTGTTTTACGACAATAGGTTATTACGTTTTCGAAAAGGTTTTTCAAACTTTATTTTCAAGCCCACTTACCCTTGTTTTTCGCCCTTCAAGGTTTTAGTGGTAGTGCTCTTGTGTTGACGAGGATTCAAGGCAAAAACTTAGTATATGAGACTATTTCTGGTGGTAAAATTTTTATCCTACTTTTACTGTACTTTACTTATCCTCTAACATCATGTGTGAAATGCGTTCAATCCCGCTCATATGTGCACTCTTGTATTTAGTTACTTATATGTTTAAATTTACTCACATTTTCCACATCATTACTCTTTATGGCTTCATCACCCTCCTGGTGTCGACCAACACAACTCGATTTGGAGTCCAGATGGACATTCCAGGTCGGGGTGTGTTAATTTGGTATTAGAGCATAAATTTGGGCAGTATTACTTTCATCACACACGTGATGTAACCATTTTCAGTTCTTGAACATAATTTGCGAATATTGCCATCGTGCACGAAAAATGTGTTAGCTTTTCCTAAATTTTAAGTAATTTAGACGATTAATCGACATTCTAGAAAATCGTTTTGTGAGCGCCTTTAGACTTTAAGCGAAGAATTTCCCTACTGAGGAAAGATTTAGATTGGAGACAAGCTGATGGCCCTGAAGCAGGGTTATCCAGTCATCATTACCAACCTATCCGAGATAGGAAATCGTAAATAGTTTTGATTCCTTGGCAATACTGGTTAGAACATTCTCGACCATTTATCCCTAAGGTCACTTCTACAGACGAACATTAGAACTGAAGCACGAGTTCAATTTCTGCTGTAAGAACGAATTGAGTATCGAGAAAGCTGTGAAGACCTTTTGGTACATGTCGTAGAGAAAGGAATTAGTATTATACATTTTGAGGACGCATATCTCTAGCTTCACTTCTCAACATTTACCTGGGATACTACCAATATGGGGAGTAAAGTACACCATTGACCTATTTTCTAATACAACACTTATTCTCCTCACATCTTATTGAACGACTCTTATATCATTGAGAAAACTTAATTACAAAAGTAGACCGATTAAGGATTTATCCAACCTAACCCTTTATCTAGGAAACCTGAAACCTAACTGTGAAGGCGAAAGACTGAACCTTAGGATCGTACCTAGATTTAGCAACTCCATCGGGTGATGATTAAAACCATTAACCTATACTTCGAATTGATGGTCTCTTAGACCATCTTTTAGAACCGAGTTTTTTTCCATAGCCTTACAAATTCATAGTAGTCTTGCTGACGACTTTCTCATCTACTCCAACAACGAGATCAAATTTTCTAAACATCGACAATCACCATCATACCAAGTTCTTTCAAATGTTAACTTTGTTTAGATCAGGTACTTTCCTGGGAGACGTGATCTTAGCGAAGGATATTCTTTTTATTTTCCCAAAAGGTTGTAGCTAAAGAAAATTGAAATCCTCACAAAGTGTTGTGAAATATGAAATATCATTTGTTTTGACAATTGCTATCGGCAGTTTGTTAACGATTTTTCATCCATATCGTTTTTACTCATGAGTTGACTGAGGAAAGTTAGTTTTGTATAAGACGTTGAATGTGAATAAAGTTTTTGACAACTGAAGTGTTGTGTCACTTGAGCATTATTCTTACACTTTCCGATGACATTGATAATTTTGAGCTCTACAGTGATGTTTCATTGAATGTTTTGGATGCGTGCTGATGTAGTGAGACATGTATTGCTTATATCTCCTAACTGTTGGAGCACATGAAGTGAACTACCGAACTCCTGACCTAGAGTCAATGATTACCTTTTTTACTTGAAAATCCGATGACACTTCTCCTTGGAGAAATTTGTCAAAATCTTTATCAACCTCACAAATTCTCAAATACATCTTCATTTGAAAGGAACTAAATTTCTGACAGCGATGATGGAAAAATCAAATCAACACCTACGTTTGCATCATCGTGTATTGCACAGTTTGTGCAAATGTAATTACTGATGACCGCAGTAAACGACACATATACGCTTGATCACTTTTAGCCTATCCTATCCCTTTTCCCATTTCAGTCGAAATTCACGTGCATCGATATGACATTACTTACAAATCATCAAGAAATCGCTCAAGTGGTTATAATCACTTCCTGTATCCGAAATGGAGATTGGGAAATATCACCACTCGGTACAAGGTATCTTGCATATGTGGAGATTATGATGATGTTTCAGTGATTATCGACTGACTCGACAAGTCATCTCACTTTTTGTTGGTCCAGAGGGACTACATTTTAGACCACTTAGTAAAATTTCTCATTCTTGAATTTTTCAGATTTTCTGTTGTTTCGACCGACATCTACTTTGACCACGATTCCACAGTCACCTCTTTGTGTTGGAAGGCATTCCAGTCAACCTTCGGAACATGTTTACCTTATTGCACTTCGTTTTTTTTAAGCAAACAGACCGTCTAGGAGAATCGCTCGGACATTGAATTTTGTAGTTGTGACCATTAATTCCTCAATCACCCAACAAATACTCTAAACAAATCTTTACCGTTGGTGATTGAATATCCCGGAAGCTACTGTTGTAGCGAGATGTCACAACTACAAATTTTTACATACCTAACGCAGTTTATGGGTCATGTTAAAAGTTTTATGACGCAAGGGTTTAGAGTCATCTTTGTGGGTGTCATTAAAGATATTTTCTATGACGTTGAAAAAGTGTCATGTATTACTTCTAAGGATGCCTAACAAGCGTCATTGAATTAATAACTTGTGTCATCTATTACCATTTAAGATGCGGAATAAGTGTCATAAACAGATGAATGAGCGTCATGGTATACTAAACATGACATACACACAGTGTCATGTATAGCTTCTAATGACATCTAACAAGCATCATTGAATTAAAAAAGCGTGTCATCTATTTTAATTTGAGACATGGAATATATGTCACAAACAAAGGAATAAGTGTCATGGTATACTAAACATGACATCTACATAGTGTCATGTATTATAGCATTGAAACCATTTGTAGTGTCATTGAATATTTATTGGGATGAAGTCATCAACATGCTTAGCCCACTCTATTCTTAATGTATCAATTTTCTGTTGAGTGTATGTAGATTTTTCTTTGAACTGCAACAAATCACAACAAAGGAAACGTGTCACAACAAAAACTAATTTTAGTCATTAACTAATAAGAAGGCGAAACTACTTCAAAAAACCACCATCATCATATTCTACAATTTCTTCTTGCAAAAGGCACTGCATATACAAATAAAAATGTATACAATGTAACTTAATCAGATTAATTTAAAGTGAAAACACAATATTCCTTACCTTTACTACTTTCCAATTGATATTTTTTTCGACCCTTTATTCCTTTTTGAGCTTTAAATATCTTCAATGTGCTGCACATAAAGGATATGAACACATGAAATATATACAAAACCAACTTAAGCACCAAAATTGATGAAGACAGAGGAGATAAGCACCATAAGAAAGCCTAACCTATCAATTGATTTATTTGATATGTTAAGAGAAGAAAAACCTGCAGAAAAGAAAAACCACAATCAAACCACTACTATTAACGTGCAATGGAAGCCTCCTATGAACCTAATATTTGTACACGAACTCATGCGCATCCGAGAACGTTTTTTTTACATCAACCACAATCAAACCACTACTGGTATCCTTGTACAAATTCCTTAAAGTCCAAACCTGCAGAGGCACTAAACAATCCATTACGGTAAACCACTACGAATCCATCTATAATGAAATAATGAGAGATGTGAAAACATATAAAGAAGCCAGAATAAATCGTGCGTACATGAAAGTGAATTTGAATGCTTTGCCAGACATGTTTATAAATTAAATGGAACTAACTACCAGAGATGGAACATTTAACATTCTGACTATACTTAAACACAAACTGCGCAGCAAACTACTGCAGAGCTGCTTCTAATAAACTAAAATGGCAGAAACTGACAATATTAGAAGAAGTTCATCTTCCTCCATTTCCACTTCAGCCTCTTCACTAATCTCATGATCAACCCCGGTGAATGTAACCACCCATATATCTGCAAGAGGATTCAGTGATTAAAGTCATCAAACTACACTAAAAAGCATCGCTCTGAATTAATCGGGAGAGTCACACTGAACAACTCATTTTCAGGTTTTCAATTTCAGCGCTGGGAGAGTCATTCATAAATATTCTTTGACAGTGAGATTACCTCCATGGATTATGCTCACACTGGACAACTCATTTTCCGTGGTGATGCAATTGTATTTTTCAGTCATCTGCCATTCAATCAATTCAAACCAAGGAACATGCAACATCAAGAAGATGATTTGCCATGTCAGGATCACTGTCGTCCAATTAATACAAAAATTCGAGATAACTATAACAGCCCAATTTCATTTTCTCAACAACCAAGCCAAAGAAAATACCTATCCGTTAAACACTCGATTTGGGGGTAAATGTTGCAGAAACTAGGCTTCAATCCCTCAACCGCAACAGCCGAATTGAAGTGTCCAAGCCATTGAAAAACTCAACCAAGATCTTTCATATACTCGATTCGGGTCCATAACCATGGGTTCTAATGTACAAGATCTTGTAGCACTTACCAATGAGGCCCTATCAATTAGTATTACACACGGAATGGATCTTGAAGTACTATTTCCATATCTCCCTGACCAAATCCACCCACATTAGGATTACTTGTTAATGGTTGATCAAATTTGACAGATTCGCCCTCTGAAACAAGAAGTTTTGGTCCTAAAGGGATAATATCAATCACTTGACGTCCATCGGACATGCGGTCGAAACTACCAAGCTGGAGTATGGTAGGGTTAGAGGGAATTTCTGGTGGAGCGATGAAATGCATAGAGATCAGAAAGAACACCAACGACGAAAGCACTCTGCTAGGTCGACACTAACATTGATAGGCGAAAGTTAGAGAGTTCCGCATTGTGAACTATGTACCGCGCACATCACTTAGATGGGCTATAGAAAGTAACATAAGAGGTAATGAAGAAATAGGATATAAAAAAATATAGAAGGAAATGAAAGATGATCATATTCCATTTGTATTGTATCTGAAATGAACTTTGTCTATGCCCATCCCTTAACTCCTCTAGACTATACTTTTTCTCTTTCAACTAACTAATTTAGCCCTTCGAGTACGTATAAATTATTAATGTTCTTTTTGAACAATAGGAGACACAGTATGGACAAATAAAAAAACAAGAGGAATCAAAATGGAATTCTTTTGTATACTTCATATACATATGATATATAAGGGGTATCTCTCCGACATTTAGTTGGATATCATGATTTATACTATTAATGACTATGTATGTCGACCCATATCAATTAATTTTTAGAATATATACTCATACAAATTACTCATGTGCCAGGAACCAGATTTGAACTAGTCTCTATCGATTAGTATTACACGGAAGAAATCAATTATAGACACTAATATAATTAGATCTGCTCTTCATAGACAAACTTGGGATTTGCAATCCCAAGTAAGATCGGTTCAGGATCATGGGATCCTTTTCTATCAGATAGGAAGGGTTGTTGCACATTTTGTTCTTGAGGATAATTATATTTTATTTATTTTGATTGAGTTATTAATAAATTGAGTTTTTTATTTATTATTTTATTATTATAAATATGTTATTATTCATAGAAAAGAAAATGAATAAAAAGAAAATAAGATAGACCAAAAAACTTTCTTTGATTTGAACTCACCCAATAAAAAAATCCTTCAATTCTCAAATCAAAAGAGAATAGAATAAAAACCATACTTTCATACAATATCTTAGTTGAATTATATGTAATGATCAATAAATTTTGTTTAATTTTATATCTACATGTATAAAAATTCTAGTAATCTATTTTTATAGATAATAAATATTTAGACTTGAGTTGATGAACAACTAGTACACAGAAGAAATGTTATGGTAAAATTTCGTTTAGAATGATGTGGCAGAAAGTAATGAGCAACTTGAAGGACATGATCAGCTATGGATTCTTACATCCACCACTTTTTTATATTATATAGGAACGAAAGTGCTCTTAGCTCGGCATCATTTGTTTTGTTCCACTGGAACCCTCATTTTTTAGAGTGTTGCCATGTAAGGCCTGTAAGGCGGGCTATTAGCTTAGTAGTAGAGCGCACCCTTGATAATTGTGTCATTGTGCGTGGGCTGTGAGGGCTCTCAGCCACACGGATAGTTCACTATGCTCATCAATGAACGAACTACTTTTTTTGCCATTATAAGTTTGAAAATAAACGTTTAAATGTCCTTCAAAAGCAAGTAAAAAGAGGGCTTACAGTTGTAAGATATCTAATGAAACCATCGCTGGAATTGAGATCTCATTCAAAGAGAAGGATATCAAATATTTGGAGTTTCTTTTTGTATGTTATATGGATGATCCGATCCACAAAGACCATGATTGGGAATTGTTTGATTGTCTTTCTCCAAGGAAAAGGCAAAACATAATCAACCATGTCACTCTCGATATGTTCCTAAAAAAAATCTGATTCATGCGGATTCTTCCCCCAACAAAAGAAGAGATATTGGTAGAATTGTCGCATATGAAAATTGAGCATAATTTTGCATAGCCCACTTGTTTAATTCATGAACCCAATTACCATAGAGAACATATTAGTGCAAATTCACACACACACACACACACACACACACACACACACACACACATACATATATATATATATATATATAAATATATGAATAGTTTTATGTTTGTTTATTTCTCTTGTTTGAGACACGTTGTGAATATAGAATGTTACTTTACAACGAATGTTTATAATGCTACAGTAGAAGTTACAGTATGAAAAATAATACAAAAAAGGGGGGGGGGGGGGGGAGGTAGGAAATAACCATTATGGATGCATCGGATGGATATATTTACATCCTAGAAGGGCTATAATTGAAGATACCATTGTTTCTGGTACAAAAGTTCCTATAAAAATGGGAAATGCCTTACCTTTGAGTGCGGTTTGAACTATTGATTTACGTATTTGGAAGTAACCAATTAGGTTTATGATGAAACCTAGAGATCGATCACCGATCCAATTTGAGTACCTCTACAGGATAGACCTTAACATAAAATTGAAGAGTAACGGCAGCAGGTGATTGAGTTCAGTAGTTCCTCGTATAAAGTTATGACTCTAGAGATATAGTAATAGATAAATTCATTACATTTCTATATGAAAAATATAGATTCAGTGATATAACGCAGGGCCTTCCAAAAGTTGAACAGGTTGAACAGGTTTTACAGGTGCGTTCGATTGATTCAATATCAATGAACCTAGAAATGAGAGTTGAGCGTTGTAAAGCAATATAAAGTATACAGATAAATGGAAGGGTGAGAGAAAGATAGAAAAAGAATATTAATGATATATAATTCCAATATGTAAGGTCTATGAGTCATCTCATATAAAGGGAATGTAATAAAGCATTAATACTGATTGATCCATAATTAGACAAATCCATGAATAGAACAAAAATCAAAAGCCCTGAACCAATAAGGACTGAGACGGTTGACTCAAGAATAAATTTAATTAGAGGCGCCGCTGTAAAATTTAGACCTAATCATTCATCGAGAAGTGGTGGGAACGACGGAACCTGTGAATGCATAAAATTCTATTGAAAAAAAATCCTAATGATTCATTGAGTGTGCCTGGGCTGTGAGGGCTCTAAGCCACATGGATAGTTCAATGTGCTCATCAGCGCTTGGCCCTGATATATGGATCATCCAAGGAATATTAGCATGGCGTACTTTTCATGATCGAACCAAGGTTTGAAACCAAACTTCTACTCAGGAGGATAGATGGGGGCGATTCAGGTGAGACCCAATGTAGATCTAACTTTCTATTCACTCGTGGGATCCAGGCGGTTTAGGAGGGACTACCACGGCTCCTTTCTAGATTATCCACCAGAAATGGAGCACCATCACACACAGATTTGCAAGACAACCCAAATTTGAAGCCTTTCTTTTCAGGTAGCTTTTCCAGGCTACTGACAGGAGTCGCTTTCAGGGTTTCCTCCATCCATGGATCAATCTGGTCCATCTGTCACTTATGGGTCGTATAATCTTAAGCTCTGCAAAAAAGAATTAAAGAATCAATTTTTACGATGGAAAAGCCAAAAGAGCTACAAACTCCAAATTGCTGAGCACAAAAGTGGAGTAACACTAATAGAGTTGCAAGAGGAGATGACCCAACGATCGACGAGAGAAAGGAGACGGCAGCGAGATAAGGGATACGATGAAGGCGAGACCATCTGTGTCGTTCTTGTGGGGTTTGCGAGATCGATCAGGAAATGATAGTTTGAGAAGAAAATGGAAAATGCCGGTTTTTAGGAATTCGCGGCATAAATCTTTTGCGGGAGCTGGCTAGGTAGTGAAGTGGGGTAGGCGCAATGGTTTAGGAAGGTTTGAGCTGGGAATTCACGAGATAATCTTCCTTTTTTCTTCGTGGCATAAATCTTTTGTAGGAGTTGGCTGGGTAGATTGTAATAAATCGTTGCAAATTTTATGGCTTTATTAATTTTAAATGTGTGATTTGATGAGAATGCCCCTAGATGCAAGATTGTTGACTTTTGTTGACCGTTATTCTTAACGTGTATGAGCTATTATTTTACTGTAATCTTGAAGTACTCGATAGTATGAACGCATAGGCATAAGCAGAATTGAATTCGAAGTTACGCTGAAGATTTTACGAATTTCTGAGCGTGAAAGGCGTTTTGGTAAATTCACGTTTACTAGAGATATTTTTTTGTGTTGTCTTTTGTGACTTTGTGTTGTGTACCAAGTGGGGCCCACACCACTCCTTCCCCTCATTCATGCGTCTTCTCTCACTGTCTCAACCTTTCATTTTCTCTCTAACTCTCTTAGATCCATCTGTTACTAACTCTCATCTTTCTCACTTTCTTATTTCCCTTCATCTTTTTCTGTCTTCTCTCAGACTCTCTCTTCCTTATGAACTCTCGTATTGCTTTTTGTAAGTGCAGATTACCACCCGAACAACATCAATCCTTACCATACTCTCTAGCCAACCATAACAAATCACCATCTTCATTTCTTCTATGTGAAAACACAGAGGAATCTAAGGCCACACATTGGACCCTCTGTCTCAGCTCTTTATCTCATTCACTATGCAAACGTAGGTAGGGTGACACCATCACCATTTTGCACGACAACATTCTAGAGTGCACAATCAAGGTAATCCTCAGGACCCCAAACCTCAAATCCTTCTTAGTTTGAACTCCTGGTGATGTTTTTAACCTTAAATGTGAGATTTGGGGTGATCTAATGTCACATGCATCTTGGGGAAGAACTTCCCCATATTTCTGAAAAATGAACTGTGGCCATTAAGCCATCTTCAGGCCATTTTTCTAGCCAACTCCGACCATGTTACGGCCTCAAATGGGTATAGATCTCTATTCCCTACATTTCTAACTTCATTTAGGATTTTGAATCATTGATTTTGGTTAAGTATCAAGCTTGGAATGAGTTCTAGAAGTTAGAGAAAAACTTGCAAAAATTTGGAAACTCGCAAAGTAGGCGAGTACAAGCGTACTTGCGGGCGTGTGGATGTGTGAGGGTGGTTGGTGTGTGGTGGCGTATGAAGGAACCTGAGGTCCTTCCTTAGGTTTCTCGACGTGCCAAATCCGCCACACATTGGACCCTCTGTCTCAGCTCTTTATCTCATTCACTATGCAGACGCAGGCAGGGTGACACCATCACCATTTTACACGACAACATTCGAGAGTGCACAATCAAGGTAATCCTCGGGACCCCAAACCTCAAATCCTTCTTAGTTTGAACTCCTGATGATGTTTTTAACCTTAAATGTGAGATTTGGGGTGATCTAATGCCATATGCATCTTGGGGAAGAACTTCCCCATATTTTTGAAAAATGAACTGTGGCCATCAAGCAATTTCAGGCCATTTTTCCAGCCAACTCTGACCATGTTACGGCCTCAAATGGGTATAGATCTCTATTCCCTACATTTCTAACTTCATTTAGGATTTTGAATCATTGATTTTGGTTAAGTATCAAGCTCGGAATGAGTTCTACAAGTTAAAGAAGAACTTGCAAAAATCTGGAAACTCGCAAAGTAGGCGAGTACAAGCGTACTTGCGGGCGTATGAATGTGTGAGGGTGGTCGGTGTGTGGTGGTGTGTGAAGGAACCTGAGTTCCCTCCTTAGGTTTCTCGACGTGCTGAATCCGAATCCGCCCTTCGTTTTCCAAAATTCGATCATTTTAAAATAGTTCATTTATTAATCGACGACATGATTTGTGACTGGGCCTTTGCTTTTAACTATATATATTTATTTAGTTTCCATAAATGCTTAATAAAGAATTCTCTACAATATATCTAGATTAGACCAACGCTTTAAGAATTAGCATATTGACGAAATTTATGAAATTCTCATGAATTCTACTGGTGCACGTTTATGCATATTTTGACGTGATGCCATAAATATATTTACGGTCACGAATATTATTATTTTATTATTGTGAATGAACAAATTTCCATAGTATGATCATATTTCTATTACTGCTCATCATGCATGCTATACTGGTGTTTGTACTCACCAGGGACATGCTTCATGTGTATGTTCACATCGCACCACACACTCACTTTGGATCCATTATAGGTGTTTGTCCTGTCCTAGATTTATATAGGAATTTAGGACTCGTATGTGAAGTGTATAGCGTGAGTCTTCACGTGATTGTAGTACTAGAGCATAAATAATTATTACACCCAGTCTCGTTCATATTAGAATATCTCTACATGAACTCGTGTGTCAGCATATGTCGATGAGCACTCGATGTGATATGTTTTCTTATGAGAAATTATGTGATACCAGACGTTATGTGTTTATTTACGAAATTTTATGGCGTATTGCATTCTTGAGATATTGCTGGCTACAGTAAGTATTTTCATACTATACATAATATGTTATATTTGGAAACTATACTTGTTTTACAACAAGGGGCTATTATGTTTTCAAAATGGTTTTTCAAACATTATTTTCAGGCCCACTCACCTTGTTTTTTATCCTTGCAGGTTTTAGTGGCAGTGCTCTTGTGTCGACGAGGATTCATGGCAAAAACTAAGTATAGGAGACTACTTCCGATGGTATAATTCTTATCCTACTTTTACTGTACTTCACTTTACTAAGTATAGGAGGATTCATGGCAAAAACTAAGTATAGGAGACTACTCTGACATCATGTGTGAAATAGGTTAAATCCCACTCACATGCGCACTCTTGTATTTAGTCACTTATCGGTTTAAATTTACTCACATTTTCGACATCACTACACTTTATGGCTTCGTCACCTTCCTGGTGTCAGCCAGCACTGCTCGATTCGAAGTCTAGGTGGACATTCCAGGTTGGGGTGTGCAATTAATGAGTCCACTCTCTTTTTATCTTTTACTTTTTTTTTTTTTTTTTTTCTGTATATTTTTTAAACAACAATATTCTGCATAATGGGTGTATGACTTGGGCCAGGCCATACAATGATCATTTGCAATAATTAGGTACATCAAACTCATCATCTAAGGGTTCGTTTGATAACCATTTTATTTTCAGTTTTAGTTTTTTTTTTTTCAATTTATTGAGAATTGAAAACTGAAAACATGTTTAGTAACTACTTTTAATTAAAAAAAACCGACAAGTGAAACTGAAAGCCAAAAATTCGAAACTATTTTCTTGAGTTTTCAAAATTTGGGTTTCAATTTTTATTTTAAAACTGAAAATTGAATGTAGTTTCCAAACCAATTTTTCAGTTTTTAGTTTAGCACAAGCATTAAGTAAGCAAGCTCCCTCTCCCTATGGTCGAGCAAGTAAACTACCTTCTTCATCAATTGGAAATCAAGACAAACCAGGCACTACGATGAGACTTAAAAACACCCAATCCCATTCCGACCTCGATATGTGGAATCGTCTTGTGCCATATGTACTGAGATTGTTTGTATAATCTCCACTTCCAAGAGAATAATGACCTATATATTAATTTAATAATTCTTAGTAGGATCTGAAGTAGAGACGGTCAGCAACAAAGAGAACAAGACATGCATTTTGGGTCTCACTTTAAATTAGACCTCAAATTTTTTCAGACCCATATAATGTGTAATATGAAATAAATCATTTTCGTCTTTGGTAAATTTACCAAGGGCTATAGTCATAGTGATCCTTGTATTCACCTACTTCAACCATTTTCGGACACCTCGTAGCATTTCTGAACGTTCTAGGCTTTTATCATTTCTGTATGATTTGATTTCTCGTAGATTGCCCCTTTTTTTGACTTTTGAATGGGTTCCAAATAGAAAAATCATTTATTAATCTATAACCTGCCCTAGTTTAATCCATGAACTCAACTTGGTTATCTTATCCCTTTTTATTCTTAATAACTGTCTAAATCATGAATTGTCTTCTGACCCAACAATCAGATAGATGAATTTTAGAATTGTTCAAGAAACAAGTGATCGCTTTTCTTCATACCAATAAATCCCGGACATATTCTTTTCGTTTCATCAATTAATCTTAGTCTTGAATCCCGCTGAAGAGGAAAAATTAATAAATATGTTTATTTATTCTTCTAATATATATATATATATATATATATATATATATACATATAAATTTTCATCATCATTGTATTGTTTCTCTTTCACCCACCTCAAATTTCTGGTACCTAATACGCCACCAAAAACAATTGCTGTTTTTTTTTTTTTTTTTTTGTCAACGAAAAAAAAAACATTTATAAGGCTTGTTTCTTCGTCTCTCATTTACTCTGTCTCTGTCAACTTATGGTCTTTACGTTGAGGAGGGAGAAATGAAAAAAAATGTCCACCAACCTGAATGTACGTCACTGATGACAGAATTTCATATATCTTAACTCTTGCATTCGTTGAATGTTAACCGACCAACCATATAATATGCATGCATACGTAGACCCCCAACAAAGACTCCACAACCAACAAGTCGACCCAACCAACCATATAGTATATATGTACACGTAGACCCCCAACAAGGTCACCAAAAATCACAAAGACGACCCAACGAACATAGTATAGATGTAATTATGTATACGTAGACCCCCAACAAACACCACAACCCACAAAGTGAAGGCAATTGAACAGAACAAACTCCTTGTGATTTCAAATTTTTTTGATCACTCGATCACTTTTCAAATTAGCTCATACACTAATACACAAATATACAATGTCTAAAGAAATACCAGTTGCAGAAGAGCAAGCAGGGAAAGCCTATGGATGGGCCGCTAGAGATTCCTCAGGAATTCTCTCTCCGTTCCACTTCACTAGGAGGTATTTGATTTACTTTTTCATGTCAACTTTACACTGATGATCAAATTTGTTCATCTAATAATATCGTAGTTTTTAACTTCATCGACTCTGGAGTTCATTTTTGACAATATGCACTGGCATAATATTTGGTGGAAAATTTGGTGACTCTAGCATTAAGTAGTACATCATTACAAGTTCACCGGTAACACATTTGTGTGTGTGTGTGTTTTTACTTGCAGAACTACTGGTAGTAATGATATCAGCATGAAGATACTCTATTGCGGTATTTGCCACTCAGATCTTCTCTTCGCTAAGAATGAAATTGGAATGACTATCTATCCCATTGTCCCAGGGTACGTAGGTCCGTTACTTATTTTATTTTCTTAATCAATTTATTACTCATTACTTTTTACTTAACTAGTAAATGTATGCATTTACTTTGTTTAGGCATGAGATTGTAGGCGAAGTGACGAAGGTTGGGTGCAATGTCACAAAATTCAAAGTAGGAAACATAGCTGGAGTTGGGTGCATGGTGGGTTCATGTCGCTCATGCGATAACTGCACACAGGACTTTGAAAATTACTGCTCTAAAATTGTATGGACCTACAATGAACACTATGAAGACGGCTCGAGAACCTTTGGTGGATACTCCGACAAACTAGTAGTCGATGAACAATTTGCCGTCCGAATCCCAGATAACTTGTCGTTGCAAGGTACTGCTCCCATGCTCTGTGCCGGGATCACAGTGTACAGCCCAATGAAATACTTTGGACTCATGGAACCTGGTAAACACTTGGGGGTTGTAGGGCTTGGTGGCCTTGGTCATATGGCCGTGAAGTTTGCAAAAGCTGTAGGAGCAAAGATGACTGTAATAAGTACTTCTCCGAATAAGAAGAAGGAAGCCATGGAACACCTTGGTGTGGATGAATTTCTGATTAGTCATGACCAGGAGCAATTGCAGGTGTACATTTGACCTTTTTCATCTAACCAGAATTCACCTTTTTTTTTTGTTTGATAGTAAAACCAACTAAGGCGGTACTTAAAACTCCGAACTTTCATTAACCGTGTTTAATTAAAGTCCAACAACATAACATCTTTAACTGCACGACAAGATTCTTTTTTTCCTTTGTACATGTGTCGTACCAATTTGTGTTTATTACTTACAAGTAATTACATGAAATTAGGCTGACATGGGTTCAATGGACGGTATCATCGATACAGTTTCAGCCCCTCACTCTCTCTCGTCATTGATTGAGTTGTTGAAGACCAATGGAAAACTAATTTTGGTGGGTCTTATCGTACAACCTCCTGAACTTCCAGTTTTCCCCTTAATATTGGGTAAGTTCATTTTATTTTGTAAGACTTTGGATGCGGTCCTTAACTAATATTCTTGTTGGTTTTCAGTTTTGTATCAAAGTTCTGACATTAATGTAATAATGTATTTTTATGTAGGTTACTATATTTTTAAATTAAACTTTGAAAATTTTAGTTGTGGGAATAAAAATATTGGGATTAAGTACCCTTTTATTGTCATTCCAAATTGGTATCAATCTTTTTAAACATTCCAAACAAGTACCCAATCTATTGAAAAAGTTACACCCGTTATGCCCTAGTTAAAAATCTGTTAAATTAACTAGGTTACTTTGTCTTCAAAATAATAGAAGGTTATGAAAGCATAGACTTCATCACCTAACGGTCACCACCACCCCATCATGCCATCACCTCCGAACCCAACGCAAAACCACAAACTCTACCCTACAACTCAAGTCCCCAACATCGAGAAGAAGGTCATGAAGGTTGCTAAAATGGTATGAACTATCATGGTGCAACTACCATCATCTTCACCACCCACAAGAAGAACTGGAAACCTTACGAGCTGAGAATTAACAAATGAGGAAATCACATGAGCAGAAACAAGCTTCTTGAAACCTTATCTGAATTATTGACCTTGTTCTTTGTTAAGAGATTACCCTTATAATATAATTTTAGATTATTGGGTTCCATATTATATAATCCATGTTTGAAATTTTAGATATTAATGCAACTAATATTAATGTTGACCATCGTATACCCAAGTTGGTGGGTTTTGAATATTCTTTGTTTGAAAAATTAATTGGTGCTTAGCGGATGTAACATTTTTAATAGGTTGGATACATATTTGGAATGTTTAAAAAGGTTGAGACCAATTTGAAATGACACAAAAAAGTTGGGAAGTTTTAAGTACTTAATCCAAAATATTAATATATAAATTATATTTTCCATACATACAATATATATAAGTATATAAAAACATGGGTACTTTCTTCAAAACCACATAAAAGAATATTAATAGATATGAAGCTCAATAACAGTAGTAAATTTCTTTGATTAAATTTGACATGGAAACATTCTCAAGTCAACGAAAAATAATGTACCAATCTAAATTTAAAAAATGGATTAGAAAAAAACAATTGAATGGATTTTATGTAAAAGAATATGGATACAATTTATATTTAAAATGGTACATTACATATTATTAACCAAAGTTAGTTAAAAGAAAGGTAGTTAGAGTTGAGGTTGTTAAGAAGGATAAGATGGTAATTGAGTAAGGAGGTTAGAGGGTAATATTGTATTTGTGATTGTGACTTGTTAGTACATATAGCCACTTAGTCTTCCATAGAATGTAAGAAAGCTTTTGTGAGACTTCTTCACTTTACTAAGAAATCTGAGAACCATTTCTACTCTTCTACTTCACTCATATTCTTTGTAGTTTTAGAGTCATATTTCTGTTAACATTGTATCATCGCCGGTCTTGGTTTGTCGCCATTTCCGATCCTGAAGAAATCTTCCGCTGTTATTCGTTGTGGGCTCTGGGCGATCAGAGGTCAGACGACTGGGTTTCTGGCGTTTGGAATCGCACAGGCTTCAGATTTTGGCGATTTTGCGTTGTGTATCAGGTGACATTGTTTCTGTTCGTAATGCAATAGTATGTGGATGTTATGAAATCGTGATCAGTGTGTTTTGTATGAGATCTGGGTTTGGTTTTGTTTTCGTTCTTGATCTGTTGCTTTCAGGAAGTATCATTCTTTCTATGTATTCTTTCTGTGTTTCTTGGAGTATCATTCTCTAAGAATTGACGTCTGTGTTGAAGAAAGCTTCTTGCTTTTCTGGATCTTGGAGTATCATTCTCCTATGCCATTGTGAATCTTGGAGTGTTAGTCTCCTCAGAAATCAAGATTTGAGTATTTCTTGGTGTGCATTTGTTTGTTGTGTGATATTCTTACTGCATTGGTGTCTAGATATGGCGTCTTCATCGTTTAAAGTCGAGAATTTACTGGGAATGTTAACTATCAAGTTACGGGATGATAATTTTGTCAAATGGGCGTTTCAATTTCAGGCAGTTCTTAAAGGCTATAAACTTTTTGGCTATTTTGATGGTTCAATAGGGTGTCCATCGAAGTATGTGGTTAATACAGAATCAGGGATAACAGCTGAGGTTACATCGGGTTATGTTGAATGGGAGTCGATGAATATGGCGTTATTAAGCTTGTTACTGGCAACTCTTACAGATGAGGCTATGAAGTATGTTTTGGGGTGTAGAACTGCATTTGAGGCTTGGAATAATCTGGTGGATAGGTATGCATCAGTTTCTAAGTCTAGGGTGAATCATCTTACAACTGAGTTGCATACTATTCAAAAGGGTACAGATACTGTTGATAAATATCTGTTGCGATTGAAGAATATTAGGGATCAATTGACTGCAGCTGGTGAGTTAATTTCTGATAATGACATTATAATTGCTGGCTTGGCAGGTTTGCCTAAGGAGTATTCTGTTATAAGAACTGTGATATTGGCTAGGGAGTCTTCTATTACTTTAAAAGAATTCAGGGCACAGTTGTTGGGTGCTGAGAAGGAAATTGAGGGTGAGATAAACTTGTTGTCTCAAAATATGTCAGCTTTGTATGTTCATAGTATGCATTCTTCTGGTGTAGGATCTTCCTCTGGGTCTGGTTCCACATCTCATTCTGCAGAGCATAGCCATATTCCTTCCACTACTGGGGGCACTATAACTCAGTCTCTTTATCCTGGAACTGCCCCACCAGTCCCTTCTGCATCACAACCATACTTGCAGCCATTTCCTCAGCATTTTTCCCAACCATTTCCTCCTGATCCTTCAGCGTTTTATCCACCATCTTATGGTTTTGGTTTTATGAGTCCTAATACTGGTCCACGGCCTCAGTTTGGACATAAGTCGTTCCATGGGTCAAGCTACAGAGGTCATAACAATTTCAAGTCAACTGGTGGGTCTAAAGGCAAATCTTTTAACTCTGGTAGTTCTTCTGGGTTTCCAGCTACTACTGCAAGACAGAATGGGTCTAATGTGTGGTCCGGAAACACTGATACTCAATCTAATGTGGTGGTTGAATGTCAGATATGTAATAAACGGGGCCATACTGCAGTGAACTGTTTTCGAAGGAATTCAACTATGCCATCCCCAGGTTTCATTGTTGAGTGTCAGATATGTGGCAAGAGGGGGCATTCTGCTCTTGAATGTTATCACAGAAGTAACTATGCTTATCAAGCCCAACCACCACCTCCTTCTTTCAATGCTATGGTTGCACAACATTCAACAGAATTTAGTCCTAATGATGCTTGGATAGTTGACTCTGGAGCTTCTCATCACATCACTGCAGATGTTGATTCTCTCAGTCAAGTTACACCATTTCAAGGTTCCGAAACCATAACTGTTGGCAATGGCACAGGGTTATCTATTGCTAATACTGGTTCCACAATTCTGAAAACTAAATCTAGTGATCTTGTTCTTAATAATGTGTTGCATGTTCCACTTATTTCCAGAAGTTTATTATCTGTACAACAACTTTGTGCTGATAACCATAGCTGGTTCATCTGTGATGACTGTGAGTTCTTTGTGCAGGACAAGAAGACAAGGGAAATTCTGTACCAAGGAAAGAGTAGACCAGGACAATTATTTCAAATTCCTGTGGTCAAGAGTTCAAAGGGAGTGCACTCTGCAGTTCAGCAGTCATCTGGTTTTCTTGGACAAATGGTCAAATCCAGTCTCTGGCATCAAAGAATGGGTCATCCTACAAATGAAGTAATAGCTGTGATGTTGAAACAGTCTGGTATTTCAGTTGATGTAGATGCTAAGAATAGTATATGTACTCAGTGTGTCAAGGGTAAAATGTCAAGACTTCCCTTTTCTTCTAGGATTGATAAATGTACCTCTCCTTTTGAGAAGGTTCATACAGACATTTGGGGACCATCTCCTGTAAAGTCCTCAGAAGGATATAGATACTATGTAACTTTTCTTGATGAATACACACGGTACACTTGGATTTTCCTACTGTGCAATAAATCAGATTTCTTTTCTGTGTTTGTCAACATTTACAATTTCATTCATACACAGTTTGGATTATCTATCAAATGTATACAGTCAGATGGGGGTGGAGAGTATGTCAGTCATTCATTTAAAACCTTTCTTGGTACAAAAGGGATAGAACACCTGCTCTCATGTCCATATACCCCCCAACAGAATGGTTTGGTTAAACGGAAGCATAGGCACATTGTAGAGACTGCAATCACTTTACTGATCACAGCTCAGTTACCAATTGAGTTCTGGTATTTTGCATGTGCCCATTCTGTTTTCCTTATCAATAGAATGCCATGCAAGTCTAATTCTATGGAGTCTCCTTATTATAGACTTTATACTAAACATCCTGATCTTAAGTCCTTGAAAGTGTTTGGTTATGCTGTATATCCTTGGTTAAGGCCATATAATGCTCACAAGTTGCAGTCAAGGTCTGAAATGTGTGTTTTTTTAGGCTATTCAATGGGATACAAAGGGGTGGTTTGTTATAACCCAATAAATCGAAAGTCTATCATCTCCAGACATGTGATATTTGATGAGACTATGTTTCCTTACCTGAATCTTTCAAAGTCAGAACCTGAAGTACAGTCTGCTAATACCAATTTTCGATCTGTGCCTGTGGTTATTCCTGCACCTATGCCTATGAGCCATTCAGTTGAGCACACTATATCTTCTAATGTTTCTCCTCATGAATCTGGTTCTTTGCATCAAGACTCAGAAGTACAGGAATTTGAAATCCCTTCTGCATCAACACTTAGGGCTAGTTTGGTATTGCTGTGCTTTGAAAAAAAGTTGCTTCTGCTGTGCTGTGAGAATAAGCAGCTGTGAAATAAAGCAGTAGAGTGTTTGGTAAACTTTTTTGTAAAAGTGTTTTTGAAAAAAAAAGCAGTATTATAGTGTTTGGTAAACTTTTATGTAAAACAGATGTGAAAAAAAGCCGATTTTTCAAAGCTAGGTTTTGCAGCTTCTTGTTTTTGGCTTTTTTTCACCCAAAACTGTGAAAAAAAGCTGAAGCTGAATGTTTACCAAACACAAAAACAGCTCCCAGCTTTTTTTGATACCAGCTTTTTTCATAATCACCTCAGTACCAAACCAGACCTTACTCTTTCCCCTTCATCTAGTACAGTTCCCTTGCTTCCTGTCTTAGATCCTACACAACTACAGGTAATTCTTCCTTTATCCCCTTCTAATGATTTGGCTAGTAATGGTGATGTATCCACTGTCCCTACTGGAATTCAAACAAGACTCAAAACAGGGGCTATATAAAGAAAGGATTATTCTACTTTTGTTGCACATTTTCCTGAATTGTCTTCTCTGCAACTGGACTCTGCTTTGGTCTTGAATACTTCCATGGATTCCTGTGGTTTTTCTTTCCTTGCTCACATTGGAACAGTTGAAGAACCAACAAACTTTAGAGCTGCATCTACTGTTCCTCAATGGCAACATGCAATGCAGGAGGAATTTGATGCTTTAAAGGCTCAAGGGACTTGGAAACTAGTTCCTCTTCCATCAAATAGGGAAGTTATTGGGAGTAAATGGGTGTATAAAGTCAAAAGGAAGTCAGATGACACCATTTCAAGGTACAAAGCACGATTGGTGGCCCAAGGATTCAGTCAACATGAGGGCTTGGACTACTCTGAGACATTCAGTCCAGTGGTCAGGCATACTACAGTCAGGGTCATTCTTGCTTTGGCAGCACACTTTCACTGGCATTTGAGGCAATTGGATGTCAAGAACGCTTTTCTTCATGGTGACCTTGAGGAGGAAGTATATATGAAGCAGCCACAGGGGTTTGTTGATCCTACATCTCCACATCATGTTTGCAGATTGGTTAAGTCCTTGTATGGTCTCAAACAGGCACCACGGGCCTGGAATTCCAAATTCACAAGCTTTCTCCCTGCACTTGGGTTTCACACTGCTTTATTTGACTCTAGTTTGTTTGTGAAGGTTGATGATGGGGATGTTATTCTCCTTCTTCTCTATGTTGATGACATTATTCTCACAGGCTCATCCTCATCTAAGATTCAATCTGTTGTCACTGAACTTGCTGAAGTGTTTGAATTAAAGGATATGGGCAGATTAACATATTTCTTGGGATTACAAATTCACTATAAGGCTGATGGTTCGTTACTGGTCACACAGTCACATTATGCTAAGGAGTTACTCAAGAAAGCAGGGATGGAGACTTGTAAATCCACATCAACCCCATCTAAGCCTCATTCTCAGTTACTTGTACATGAAGGCACTCCTTTAGCTGATCCTACTCATTATCGTAGTATTGTAGGAGCCCTTCAGTACCTTACCTTCACTTGTCCTGATATTGCTCATTCTGTTAATGTTGTGTGTCAGTATATGGCTAATCCCACAGATATGCACATGCATCTGGTGAAGCGCATCCTGCGATATCTGCAGGGCACTTTGGACTGTGGTTTAACATATACCAGATCCTCTGATTTTACCATTGTTGCATATTCTGACTCTGATTGGGCAGCAGATATTAATACACGAAGGTCTATTACTGGTTTTGTTGTGTTTCTTGGATCGAATCCTGTCTCATGGCAGTCCAAGAAACAAGCTACTGTTTCTCGAAGTTCAACCGAAGCTGAATACAAAGCTTTAGCTCACTGTGCTTCTGATGTATATTGGATACGGTCACTACTCAGAGATGTGCATCAGTTTCTTCCACTCCCACCTAAACTTCATTGTGATAATCTTTCTGCTTTGGCTCTGTGCTCAAATCCAGTATTCCATTCTCGGATCAAACATTTGGATACCGATTTCCATTTTGTTCGGGAAAAAGTCCAGAAAGGTGACATTTCTGTACATTACATACCAACTGATGAGCAGGTTGCAGATGTTTTTACTAAGGGTCTTCACAGTCCAATCTTTGTCAAACACTGCCTTCATCTTACTCTGGGTGCTGTCAAGACAAGGGTGCTCCGTAGTTCTCAATCTCTGTTGGCATCCGCGAGTAGTGCAGATTCATCACAGGGTCAGGACATCTTCCAACCATAGCTCGGGCCTTTCCCCAGCTATGTTTGAGGGGGGAGTATTAACCAAAGTTAGTTAAAAGAAAGGTAGTCAGAGTTGAGGTTGTTAAGAAGGATAAGATGGTAATTGAGTAAGGAGGTTAGAGGGTAATATTGTATTTGTGATTGTGACTTGTTAGTACATATAGCCACTTAGTCTTCCATAGAATGTAAGAAAGCTTTTGTGAGACTTCTTCACTTTACTAAGAAATCTGAGAACCATTTCTACTCTTCTACTTCACTCATATTCTTTGTAGTTTTAGAGTCATATTTCTGTTAACACATATAACAAATTGGTATATTAAAGATTAAAAATTTTAGGAATGGATACATTTAAGATTAAAAAATTGAAAAGGTTTTGATAAAAGCAGCCACCCTTGAAAGAGTGCGTAATAGCTCACTGATCGAGCACTCTTGCGCCCCCTCACAGCCCAGGCACAACGACGCAATTATCAGGGGCGCGCTCTACCACTGAGCTAATAGCCCGCCGTGCGGGCTTCCCGCTGGGGGCCCGCTATGCCAAAAGCGAGAGAAACCCCATCCCTCTCTTTCCTTTTTTACGCCCCCACGTCGCCACACGGGAGGGACATGGGGACGTAAAAAAGGGGATCCTATCAACTTGTTTCAACAGTGGCAAAGATTGCCCACTTCACTTCGCTTCACTTCCACCTCACTTCGTTTACTTCGTAACCTCATGTTTACACAAAATGTTGTTGTTAAGGAATTCCCACTATCATCCAAGGCACATTAGCATGGCGTACTTCTCCTGTTCGAACCGGGGTTTGAAACCAAACTTCTACTCAGGAGGATAGATGGGGCGATTCAGGTGAGATCCAATGTAGATCCAACTTTCTATTCACTCGTGGGATCCAGGCGGTCCGGGAGTCCCACTGACTGACTATATAGGAGAGAGTACAAAGGATCGAACAACCGATAATAGAACAACCTATTCTTGGACAAACTCCTACGGGAGGCAGCAGTGGGGAATTTTCCGCAATGGGCGAAAGCCTGACGGAGCAATGCTATTTGCTTATAGATCTTGTTTGTGCTCCACGAAGGGATGGACCAAGCCAATATTCCTACTTTCCTTTCTTTCTTGGGATTGGGATCTTTGTAGAAAGGCAGGCTGTCACGATTGAATGATAGAGTAGAGTGGGTCGCTTACTTAAACCTAATGAGTACAAACTTATTCTAATTTTATTTTATTTTATCTTGGAAATGTTTTGAATCAAAAACTAATTAGGAGCTTAATAAAGGTGTGAGTAATAAAACCCTAAATCACTTACTAATTTTTATTTTAAATAATTATGTAACTGATGTGTAAAGTCATTATTTTAAATAAAGGAAAACTAATAAAAATGGTTTGAAAACTTCGAGTTTTAACGATAAGGACAAAATAAAGGGTAAATAGAATATTACCAGGATTGACTTTTTAGTGTAAACATGTGGTTTTTTGTTAAATTGAACAGTACCAGGAGCTTTTCATTAAAGTTCCCTTTAAATAATTATGTAACTATATAATAAGGTCTCATTCAATGAGCATTAATAACTAGGGACCGGATACTAATTTTTCCTTTTACTTTCCCCCCAGACTAGTTTTGCTAACATTTTTTTCTTCTTTTTTTCTATTTTTTAATTTTACTATTATTAGGGAGAGGTGGGAGAGTTTAAAACTATTACAATAACTTAGAGGGGGCAGGGTGGGGGCGAGGGGGAGTTTCAAACCCGGGACGCATGGGTAGAAACCCAACACGCTATCTACTAGGATATTGGATCACATGCAAACATTTTTTTCCTATCATTTTTTTCTTGGCTTATTTTCAGCTACGCCACTGGAACTCAATTTTGATCTCACTTCCCCTGTAACTCAAAAATCACTACTTTACTCTCTAAAACTTAAAATTCGTTCTACTTTACCATGTTTCCGTTTCTTTTGTCAAATAGCCGTTAAAGTTGCTGACGTGATGGGTAAAATGTAATATCATAGGCTTATTTTTTGTTAGGCCCCCCTGAAACTCGATTTGGTCTCACTTTATCTCCTAGAACTCGATTTTGATCCCACTTTACCCCCTGAAACTCAAAAGTCAGCATTTTGTATTCTCCACTATGAATTGTTGAATGTTAACACATATTGGAGATAAATTTGATTATAAATCTCCAATATGCGTTAATATTCAACAGTAAAAAAACATTAAGTTTAAAAGAAGAAATGAAGGATTGAAATTTTTTCTGGTTGCTGTGTTTGAGTTGCTTGCAGAGATCTAGGAAAAAATATATTTGATTAGCTTTGTGCACCCAAATCAGACTCATATAATGAAATTTACTCCAATTCCATGGATAACAAATCAATCTTAGAGAAAGAGGTAGTAAAAGGGAGAAGTTCAAAGCAACTTTCGTATGCACACTCAGGTTGCTTTGAATCTTGCTTGCTTCTTTTTATTTCACATATGCATTTTTCAATCCACATCAGCATATTTGAAGGTTTTTGTATGGAATTAACAAAGTTAAAGCAATGTGGAGCGAATTTTGAGTTTCATGGAATAAAATGACGACTTTTGAATTTTAAGGGGCAAAGTGAGATCAAAATCGAGTTTCAAGAGTGTAGCTAAAAATAAGCCTTTCTTTTTCTTCTAATTAGTCCAAACTCCATATCGATATATATCTAAGAGAAATGTTATCTGATGAATCTCTGATAGGGAGGAAGCTTATTGCTGGTAATACAATTGGGGGGATAAAAGAGACACGAGATGATAGATTTTGCCGCAAAGCATAATATCACAGCGGACGTGGAAGTTATTCCGATGGATTACGTCAACACCGCCCTTGAAAGAGTTTCCAAGGCTGACGTTAAGTACCGCTTTGTCATTGATGTGGCAAACACTTTGAATTCTCCATATTGATAAATCAACAGATCCTCGGAGTTCTTAGCACCTTCGCGGCCCACTGTTTGTAAATAGGCCACCAAGTTATGTACAATTGGAAATAAGGATTTTTTTTATGAACATTGCTAGAATGTTTTGATCTTAAGTTCATACATCACAGATGAATAATGCATATATGTTTTTCAGTGTTTGAGTGAATTTATTGGAATGGTTTCTTATTGGTTTCACGCTAGAAAATTCACATCACAAACATAACTAAACCAGTATCACTCTACTTAAGCTTTGCTTGTGTAATTTATCTATTTTTTTAGTGCTTGCTATCAAGCCTAAGCTTGGCTTGCTTCTAATAAGATTCAAGCTTGATAACACACTCGAGTTATTTCGAGCTATTTTCTAGTATAACTTGTTCACTCTTGAAAGAAAATTCACAACTTGTCAGCACATTTTAATAATAGAATAAACGAGCCGAACATAAACATGGGTTTTTTTTTTTTTTTCATGAATAATGCTTCGACAATCCAAATAGGAGCCGATATCGGTGCAAGCTCGAGTTGTTTTGAGCCATGTATATCCTAAAAACCAGTCAGTACTTTACATTAAAATTATTATTTAAAATAGTCGAACATTTGTACATACCAAAAATCTATCAAAGAACAATTTGTTTATGATCATCATCTGCCTTGTTTATGATCATCATCTGCCATTAGGCAAATCAGTTTGTAATTTGCAGTAAGTTTTAATAAAAACTTATTTTAAAAATCTATCTGCATCTCATTAATTTTAATTCATTATTTTCATGAATATATCACTTATGTTTAACTTAATCTTATGTTTTCTTGTTATTGTTGATCATCCATGGATATATATTCCGTTTCAATCAGCCTCAGCTCTTTCTGATCTATTATATTGAAATGCTACTCTGTTTCTATGCATTTTATTTCCGCACTCTTGATTCCATGGACGGCTTTGCCGTCTGCTATTAGTTCCTAGTTTCGCCCCACATATATATATATATTAAATGTTTCACCATTCATTGTATTCTTTCACCCACCTCAAATTTCTGGTACCTAGTATACAACCAAAAGCAAGGCAAAAAAAAAACATATACTTGTTTTCTTCGCCTCTCCTCCACTTTTTCTCTGTCAGCTTATGGTTTCGGTTGAGTAGTGAGAAATAAAAAAATGTCCTCCAACCTGAATACACGTCACTGCCAACTCTGACAATTTCATATGAGTATCTTAACTCTTGTATTCATCGCAGGTTAACACAACCAACCGTACACTGTATATAATATGTGTGTATATATGTACACACACATGTAGACCCCCGAATAAAGACACCACAACCCACAAACTCAACGCAATTGAACAGAAAACACTCTTGGTGATTTCAAAATTTTTCGATCACTTGATCACCTTTGAAATTAGCTCTCTACACAGATACACTATCTTAAACACACAATGCCTCAAGAAATATTAGTTGCAGAAGAGCAAGCAGTGAAAGCCTATGGATGGGCCGCTAAAGATTCCTCGGGAATTCTCTCTCCATTCCACTTCATTAGGAGGTATTCATGTCGGCCATACACTGATCATCAAAATTTGTTCATCAAATAATATCGTAGTTTTTTCATTGTTGCCGACTTTAGAGTTAGTTTTACAATTTCTACTAGCATAAATATTTGGCTTACTCTAGCATTAATTGGTGTATCAGATACAAGTTTCATCGGTAACATGTTTGTGTATGTGTGTGTATTTTTACTTGTAGAACTACTGGTAGTAATGATATCAGCATGAAGATACTCTATTGTGGCATTTGCCACTCGGACCTTCACTTAGCTAAGGATGAAATGGGACTGACTATCTATCCCATTGTCCCAGGGTACGTACGTCTATCACTTAATTTATTATCTCAATCAATTTATTACTTGTTACTTTTTAGTTAACAGGAAGATATCCATCTTGGACCAAGGTAGGTCAGGTGACCCTCTGCTCAGTAATTCTCCACAGAAGAGCTGGGTGATGCCCTTTGAAAATTGGAAGTTTTAACGAAATACTCCCGATACTTTTCACTTTTAACGAAAAACCACATTTTTACCTTTTCCTGATACTGTTCACTATACCTTTATTTGTCTTTTTTCATTAAAACTAATGTTTTTTTGGACTTGTTAGTTTTCTTTTGAAATTTTGATATTCTCTTTCAAAATTTGAGATGCTCTTGAAAGCTGCCCTCCAACTGCTCGACGAATTGCCTCTATAGACATTGAGCAGGATAGCTACTAGCCTCATGCCTTTTATGTGTTGCTATGGCATCTGTCGATAGGCTTACTTGGCATAAGTTGGTCTCTATTGGCATGCTCGTTCAAAAGCTATTGATATTAGTCGACAAGCTCGTTTGGAAGTTGTTGGCATCTATCGACAAATGTGCAGTAATGGCCTCGGGCCTATCAAGGCTCGATGAAATGCTAATTTGCATGTTATTCCGTCCAATAAAATTTGTGCGCTGCAGGCATTATTCTTACTGATCCCAAAAATAATATTTCCGGGATCTGCTACTGCTAGTTAATATATTCATTTTTATCATACTTTTTGTAGGCATGAAATTGTAGGGGAAGTGACAAAGGTTGGTAGTAATGTCACAAGATTCCAAGTAGGAGACATAGCTGGAGTTGGGTGCATGGTGGGTTCATGTCGCTCATGCGATAACTGCACACAGGACTTGGAAAATTACTGCCCTAAAATTGTATGGACCTACAACAAACACCAAGAAGACGGATCGAGAACCTTTGGTGGATACTCTGACAAACTAGTAGTCGATCAACACTTTGCCGTCCGAATCCCAGATAACTTGCCGTTGCAAGGTACTGCTCCCATGCTCTGTGCCGGGATCACAGTGTACAGCCCGATGAGATACTTTGGACTCATGGAGGCTGGTAAGCACTTGGGGGTTGTAGGGCTTGGTGGCCTTGGTCATATGGCCGTGAAGTTTGCAAAAGCTGTAGGAGCAAAGGTGACTGTAATAAGTACTTCTCCGAATAAGAAGAAGGAAGCAATGGAGCAACTTGGTGTTGATGAATTTCTGATTAGTCACGACCAGGAGCAATTGCAGGTACACATTTGACTTTTTTCGTGTAACCAGAACTCACCTTTTGTTTTGGTCAATTGGAGATTTGATAGCAAAACCAACTAAGCCGGTTGTAAAACTGCAAACTTTCATCAACAGTGTTTAATTCGAGTCCAACAACGTACCATGTTAAACTGCATAGCAAGATATTTGTTTTGTCCTTTATATATGTGTCGTACGAAATTTGTGTTTATTACATACTTACATGTAATTACATGAAATTAGGCTGCCATGGGTACAATGGACGGTATCATCGATACAGTTTCGGCCCCTCACCCTCTCTTGTCCTTGACTGAGATGTTGAAGACCAATGGAAAACTAATTCTGGTGGGTGCTCCAGCACAACCTCCGGAACTTCCAGTTTTCCCCTTAATGTTGGGTAAGTTCATTTTATTTTCCCCCAAGCTAGTTTTGCTAACAATTTTTTCTTCTAATTAATCCAAACTCCATATCGATATATATCTAAGAAAAAAAATTATCTGATGAATCTCTGATAGGGAGGAAGCTTATTGCTGGTAGTGCAATTGGGGGAATGAAAGAAACACAAGAGATGATAGATTTTGCCGCAAAGCATAATATCACAGCGGACGTCGAAGTTATTCCGATGGATTACGTCAACACCGCCCTTGAAAGAGTTGCCAAGGCTGATATTAAATACCGCTTTGTCATTGATGTGGCAAACACTTTGAATTCTCCATATTGAACAATCAACAGATTGGAGTTCTTTGCACACCTTCGCAGCCCACTATTTGGAAATAGGCCACCAAGTTATGTAGACTTGGAAATAAGGATTAATTTTATGAGCATTGCGAGAATATTTTGATCTTAAGTTCATACTACAAAGTTGAAGGATGTATTTTGAAGTGTTTGTGTGAATTTATTGGAATGATTTCTTATTCGTTTTACGCAAGATGATTCATTAGCACGAGCCGAACTAAACCGAATATCACTCTATCTAAGCTTTGCTTGTGTAATTTATTTTTTTATTTTATTTTTTTGTTTCTTTTAGTGCTTGCTAGCAAGCTAAGCTTCGCTTGCTTCTTATAAGATCCAAGCTTGATAACAAACTCGAGTTATCTTCTAGTATAACTTGGTTCACTCCTTTAACGTACATCCTCATCTAACCACCAATTGCTATGTGTGGAGCTTTATCATAGAAGCCTCGTTGACTTAGAGGCGGAAATATATCTCATATATAAGTCGTATTGCACTTTGTCAAATGCTCGATGTGGAACTCTATTCTCCAATAGAAATGATGTCAAGTTAGTGGAGAAGGACTTTATTCTAACTTGAGAATGAGGAAATATTGTCCCCTATAAAATTATTGTCGACGATTCGGTATCCATCGCCATTAGACTTATTTCTGGTAATGCATTAACTAACTATTATAAAGAATGATTTGGTTCAACTTCTTTTTTTGGGTGATATCCTTAATTTTCTATTATGCTTGTCCTATCTTAATAAGGTAAGTTTGAATAGTAGGGGAGAGAACTTAGAAAAGAACCGATTAAACCAAATGCTATATGAACCATTACAACATGCAACATGAACAGCCTCAGGTCAAACAACTTGACCTACGTACTGTGCTAAATTGGAAGCTTTAACTGTAATCACTCTCTCACATTAAACACAAGAGCACCTTCTATAAGCATTAAAGGCAAGTGAAAGATATTTGCAAAAGAAACATTCAAGTAGAGTTTTGCAATCATTCGACCTCGCATGCCTTTGTAATTCTCATGAAGATATCGGATCCCTAACTTGAACTCAATTGCTTAGTACTTCAAGTCCCTCACACAAACATAGCCTGAGAGCTCTTGACTATTAATTAATAGGGCAATTCTCACTTAACTACCCTTAAGTGTCGCCAAAATAGAACTTTGCTACACTTACTTTTTTTAATCTCACGTTCATACCTAAAGTTTGATTTTTCTGCCACTTAATTTGATAATTCTACTAGCCTACCTATTAACTTTTCTGTTAACTGATGACATTGTAGGATATTGGCCCATTAATTCTCACTTGACTACTCTCACGTATCGTGAAATTCGCACTTTTCTACCCTTAGTTTTTTTTTCATCTCACTTTTATACCTAAAATTACTTTTTGCTCCCAGATTCATACTTTCATTAGCTTGGGCGTCAAGGACTTTGTTAAAGCATGTGTTATGTAGCACTTGACTAAACGATGACTATGCAAAAATGTGGCACTGTGGCCCCACATAGACGTGTGAAACAATTAAAAAAACGAAAATGTTTTTTTTTTTTTTACAAAATAAAAAAATAATAAAAATGTCAATTTTTTTTGCGTAAATTGGGATTTTGTCATGGCAGCATATTCTGCTCTTAAGTTTTTTGTACACCTTGCGGGGTTCACAGTACTACGTTTCTGCACAATCAACATCCATTCAACGAGTAACATGGCGCTTGGACCACAGTGCCACATTTCTGCACAGTTATCTTACAATCAAGCACCACATGACACTTTGATGGAGTCTCTGATGCCCAAGCTAACGAAAGTTTGAATTTAGGAGCTAAACTTAACTTTAGGTACAAAAATGAAACAAAAAAAAAAAAAAAAAAAAAAAAAAAAAAAAAAAAACTAAGGATAGCAAAGTGTGAATTTCACGATACTTGAGAGTACTAAATGGAGAATTAATGGGCCAAAATCCTACCACGTTATCAGTTACTAGAAAAGTCAACGACCAGGCTAACGGAAGTATCAAAGTGGCAGAAAAATCAAACTGTAGGTATGAAGGTGAGATGAAAAAAGTAAGTGTAGTAAAATGTGATTTTGGCGAAACTTGAGAGTAGTAAATTGAGAATTACTTTAATTAATAATTATCATCTATTGGTTAGTATTCAAATAAGTTAATTTGGCCCACTGTCAATGTAACATCCCACATTGACCAACGGAGAGGGGATGATTTGCCTATAAGTACATGCCCACCTCCATATAGCACAAGGCCTTTTGGGGACTCACTGACTTCGGATTCCATCGGAACTCCGAAGTTAAGCGAGTTCGGGCGAGAGCATTCCCAGGATGGGTGACCCCCTGGGAAGTTCTCGTGTGAGTTCCTAGAAACAAAACCATGAGAGCGTGGTCGGGGCCCAAAGCAGATAATATCGTGCTACGGCGGAGTCAAGACTAGGATGTGACAGTCAATATGTCGAGGGTAAACTATTGTTTAACCCCTTAAACTATCACCCTAGTTGAAATTAACCACTTAAACTATTCGTCTATTGGACCATGCATTTGAATTATACCTGTAATTTTGATGTATCTCCCGTCCATGGTGGTAGAAGAAAGATACATATGGTTGCAGATAACAAGGTATTTAAAACAAATTTGTTGAACAAATGAAACTTCTGAACTGGCAGCACAAGTTTTATATGGAACTTCTGAACCGGATGCACAAGTTTTACATAGTGCAGACTAACTACTGGTGATTTTAACATCTTTAATTTATAGGATGTGACAGTTCTGTATATGCTACTCAACCTAACCACCAAAAACCAATGAAGTTACAATTATACATAACTTCTAGATTGCAAATAAAAATAAATGGACATAATACATATACACTTCAATTTGAAGAAATTAGAAGTTACAGAGTACTCATGACGGCTACAACTAATTTTGAAATAATTTCCAATGATGATTTGACATGGAACTTTACTAATTTCAGAATTTTGGTGCTTTCAAGCAATAGCTGAATTTTGAACATTACTAAAGATGAGAGCAAGGCCTGTAACAAAGAGTGAAGAACATTAGAGTCAACAAATCAAAGCTAAAGTGAATACACAATCTCAAATAGTCTCTTATTCCTTAAAAAAATTAATAAAGGGAAAGGAATTTAATTGCATATAGAGATAGAACCTTATATATCGAATGAAAAACTAAGCCCTCCCATAATTACTTAATTTCCATATTGCATTTTCAAAGATTAGCATATCCCAAACAATAGTCCCCTTGCATTCAAAATTAAAGAAAATAATTAGGGGCCTCAATTATTGTATCAAGCTTTAGAAATAGGCCAAATAGTTCTTTCATTCACGAATAGATTAAAGACAACTTTATACTCCAAGTCTGAATGAAAAATAGCAAATTGAAATATTTAATTTATTTTGGCAAAAAAAAAAAAAGGAAGAAAATAATGTTAAAGGATAAAGTAAGTAAACCTTATGTTTTATTCATCTTGTTCCTTATGACATGATGTTAGAACATATTAATATATCACATTCCTTGTATAAACTCCAGATTGTCCTTCAATGACACCATTTCTTACAAGGACCTTGGTTGTCTATGTAGAAACTCCTCTTGACAAAGCTACATAAAGTTGACCATGACAAAACACATGATTAGGGAGATAGACACTCACATATGGAATTGTTTGGCCTTGAGATTTGTTTATGGTCAGCGCAAAGCTTAATCTAACAAAAATTGTTGACATATAAAAGAGAATGGAAGCTTTATATTTTCCGAAGGCTATAAAGGAATGCGTGGTAGGAAGACTCTTGTGCCCTTGAAATGCTTAGTTTATATTTCAGCATCAATGAAATTCGGAAAGAATTGCTGGCATATCAACCTTATTCTATTGCATAACCCACTTTTTGGATCAATATTTCTAAGGAGCGTGATTGGTGCATCCAATTTCAATGTTAACTTATGAGCAGGTAAGCCACTTGGAGTTATAAAATTCAAAAATTATTGTTGACATAAGTTTTGAGGGTCATCGTCTACTCTATCAAAAGAGTAGTAAATGTGTTGTTCCCCAGGAAATGAGTTTAACACCACTTCATTTAACTTGTCAACATCCTCATTCCTTGGAGTAATGATAGCCCTATCAACCATGTATGAAATGTTGAAAGTATTCTCCTCTAAACTTGGAAATACAAAACCAATAAGTTGACCAATTGATTCATCACCATGCCAAGGAATAATCAATGAATATAGGATTCTGATTGTGGATGCAAATTTCTACCTCCTTACTCTTGGACAAAATTGCACCTACAAAACAAATAACACCTTAGGTCATGGCCAAGAGCCTCACGCGCCCATGATAAATTGTAGGGGGCGCGGTGGCTTTGGTCGAAGAACCTTCGATGTCAAAGTTATAATTTTAAGGGAAAAGTGTTTGGAGAATTTAGAGAGTTTAGCAAAAGAATTGGAATTGGGTTTTGGAGAGATTAAAGTAGTATTTATAGGGGTGTGGCCGACCCCTTTAGGATGAGGAAGACCGACAACTTGGTTGGTATTTTGGGTGAGGGTTTAGGGTTTAGGGTTTAGTAAAAACATCTGCCACTTGTTCTTCAGTTGAAATGTATTGAACTTTCAAATCACCCTTTTGAACTTTCTCTCGGACAAAATACTAATCCGTGTGAAGATGTTTTATCCGAGAATGAAACACAAGATTCAAAGTCAATGCTAAGGCAGAACGGTTATCACAATGCAAACATGGAGGTTCTGATATATTTTGATGAATGTCCTTTAGTGATGACCTTATCCAATACACATCTACAGCACAATGTGCAAGAGCTTTGTATTATGCTTTTGTTGAGCTCCTGGAAACAATGGTTTGCTTCTTTGATTGCCACAAAATCAGATTAGAACCTAAGAATACCACAAAGCCAGTTATTGACCTTCTTGTGTTAACATCTACAGCCCAATCTGAATCTGAATAGGCTAAAATGTTGAACTCAGAAGACCTAGTATACCTCAATCCACATGTCAAAGTTCCCTGTAAGTATCGCAGTAGTCGTTTGACCAAATGATAATGAAGCTCTGTAAGATTGGTCATAAACTGACACACCATATTAACCGAATGTGCAATGTCAGGTCTAGTAAATGTGAGATATTGTAAAGCTCCTACAATACTTCTGTAATAAGTTGGATCCGTAAATGGTGTACCTTCATTTACAAGCAACTGAGTATGTGGCTTAGCGGGTGTAGACGTAGGTTTGCAAGTCTTCATTCCTGCTTACTTGAGAAGTTCTTTTATATGCTTTGATTGGTTGACAAAACAAAGAACCATCTGTTTCATATTAAATTTATAGTCCCAAAAAATATATGAGCTGTCCTATATCCTTAAGATCAAATACTTTAGCAAGACTTGTAATTATAGACTGAACTTTTGTAGAATTGGACCCAATTAGGATAATATCATCCACATATAACAATAGCAATATAATATCACCACTGTCAACTTTAATAAACAAACTGGAATCAGACATTGATGTAGTAAACCCAAATGCAGGTAGGAAACCAGTAAACTTTGAATTCCAAGCTCTGGTAGCTTATTTAAGGCCATATAGGGATTTAACAAATCTGCAGACATAATTTGGGTACTTTGAATCGACAAAACCTTGTGGTTGCTTCATATAACCTCTTCTTTAATATCACTACGCAAAAATGCATTTTTGACATCTAATTGCTTAAGATTCCACCCATATTGAGCTGCTAGTGCCAAGATTAACCTCATAATTGTATGTCTCACCACAGGACTAAATGTTTCTGAGAAATCCAACCCTTGCTCTTAACTGAACCCTTGACCAACCAATCTTGCTTTGTATCTTGACACCGTACCATCATGATTCTTTTTAACTTTGTACACCCATTTACTCCCAATAATTGCCCTATCACATGGTGGAGGTACCAGTCTCCAAGTTCCTTATACCTTTAAGGAATCAAACTCATCTTGCATAGCATGTCACCATTGTTTAATCCTTAAAGCAATTCTATAACTCCTTGGTTCCTCAATCTCATGAACATCAGCCAAAAAAGAAAAACCATTGATCTTACATATAGGTTTTGTAGTATCCGTTATATCTGTCACCTGTAAAAAATGCAACTCTGGTAATGTAACAAGTAGTGATGCATAATTTTTCCTTGATATAGCACCTGTCTGTAATCTTGTTTGTATACCCGTAGCTGTTGTGACATTACGAGATGGATCCACAACACTATAAGAACCACTATGTATGGAAGAATATGGAGATATAGGAAGTAAAACTTGAAGTTGAGATGGATCCATGACACGAAGCAAGGGAGATATATCAATGTCTTGAGAAAGAGTATGGCCTAAAGAAGTCTTTTCTACAGTTGTACTTTGATCTTTCATAGTAGAATCCCTATCATTACCAAGATATGAAGAACTGATATTGAGTTCATTCACTGAGTAAATTGAATTTGTCAATGAGTCAATGTGAGTATCTTCATTCACAGTATGATTAGAAAATAGAATTGGAATAAACACAGTGGATGGTGCTGTTGAACTTGGCAAAGACTGTCTCACTGTTTTATCACACTGTTTCAAAAGAAATGGAAAGACAATTTCACCGAAAATCACATGCCTTGATATAATACACTTTCTGGTACTTATATTGTAATAGATAACACCTTTATACCCCCATAGAATATCCTAGAAATACACATCTTTCAGTTCTCACCTGCAATTTATTTGAATTATATGGTCGAAGCCAAGGATAAACTGCACTACTGAAAATCTTTAATGCAGTTAAATCTGGAAATTTGTCATATAACAACTTGTATGGAGAATTCATTGATAAAGACCGACACAACATTTTATTGATCAAGAACACAGAATGAGCACAAGCTAAATACCAAAATTTAGGAGATAACCCAGCAGTTGTCAACAATGTGATAGTTGTCTCAATAATATGTCTGTGTTTCCTCTCAGCAATTCCATTCTGCTGAGGGGTGTAAAGACAAGAGATCATTTGTTGTATTCCTTTAGATTTTAGAAAACCAGTAAAAGAGTTACTTGTATACTCTCCTCCACCATCACTCTGAAAGCATTTGATTCTTATGCCAAACTGAGTGACTATCATATGATAAAACTGTACAAAAATTGTAAACACATCAGACTTCTTGCACAGAGGATATATCCAAACATATCTTGTATATTCATCCACAAATGTTACATAACATATGTACCCTTCTAGAGATTTTACAGGTGACGGACCCTAAACATCTGAATGTATTTTTCCAAAAGGAATCAAACAATGAGTAACTCTAGAAAGAAATGGAATTCTGGACATTTTCCCTTTCAAACAAGGAGTACACTTACTATGATTCTTATTTATGGACACTTTTACATTTGACTGTTTTAACATTATAGACATTACTTCATGTGATGGATGCCTCAACCTTTGATGCCATACATTTGACTTGACTAGCTGACCAAGAAAAGCACCTGAATTCTGATAAACTGATTGCAAACCCTGAGACTGATGAACAATTGGTATATGAAACAATTCTTGTGGCCTACTGTTTCCTTGATACAATATCTCCCTTGTCTTCTCGTCCTGCATAAAGAATCGAGTTTCATCACAAATGAACCAACTTTCATTATCAACACACAATTGTTTAACAGATAACAGACTCTTAGCAATTTTAGCCATGTGTAATACATTCTTTAAAACAAGAGAATAAGACTTTGTGTTAAGAGATTTGAAGCCAATATTTTTTATTGACAATTTAGAGCCATTGCCAATAATAATCTTGTTAAAACCTTCAAATGGTTGCACTTGAGTTAGAGAATTGATATCTACAGTCATATGGTGAGATGCACCAGTATCCATAATCCAGGAATCATTTGGATAAGTTTATGGTGTTTGATGTGCTACCATGGCATTTAGAGATGGAAGTGATGGTTGTCCTTGGTCGAAGTAATTGCCCCTGTGAAAACACTCCAGAGCTGAGTGCCCTAGTCTTCAACATATCTGACATTCCAGGAAAAAAGCCTGAAAAGAAGATCCATTGTTCCTTTGAAAACAATTGACTAATGTATGACCCCTTTTGTTGCAAATCTGACACTCAATAACAACATTAGTTCTATTCTGAGTGTTACCAGACCAAGTACTACCATTATTGCCCTTAAATCCTCCAGTTTTAAACATTTTTCCTTTGTAGCCACCGGTATTTTTGAAATTGTTATTTCCCCTGTGTGTAGACCCAGTTGAAGGAAATCTTTGACCAGAATTATTTTTATTTCCCCTAACAAAACCATAACCATATGGCATTTGATTAAAAAATGGAGCTGGTTAAATCAATGCAAAACCAGGAGGAACATAAGCTTCTAGAGGAAATGGCATTTGAACTTGAGGCATTGAAACCTAAGGCATTAGAACTTGTGGCATTGGAACCTGAGGCATTGGAACCGGCGCAAAATTATAGTTATAAGCACCAGGAGTAATAATCCCTATAGTCACAGAAGGAGTATAATTGTGCCCTTGAGGATTTGAAGATGAACCAGAAGATCCAGAGGAAGTATTTGTAGAACTAGAACCTTAACCATAAAGAGTAGACACATTCTGTGGAAACAAAGACAATTCCCCTTCAAGTTCCTTCTCAGCCCCAAAAAGTTGAGCTCGAAATTCTTTCAAAGTAATTGATGATTCTCTTGCTAAAAGAATAGTCCTAATAATAACATACTCTTTTGGTAAACCAACTTAACCAGCTATCATTACAACATTGTCAGATACAAATTCCCCTACAACACTAAGTTGTTCTCTTATACTTTTCAATTTCAACAAATACTTATCTATAGAATCAGACCCATTTTGAATAGTATGGAGCTCTGTCTTCAGATAATTCACCTTAACTTAGACACAGACGCGTACCTATCAACTAGATTAGACCAAGCTTCACTTGCAGTTCTACAACCAAGCACATATTCCATAGCTTCATCAGACAACGTTGCTAACAGCAAGATACGTAAAGCCATGTTAGTCAATTCCCATTCAAGAAAAGCTTGTGTTACTTCCTTAGTTACCCCAATTTTCGTATTGATTTCATATCTCAATGGACACACAGTAGTACCATCAAAATGACCAAATAGCTTGTAACCTTTCAAAACAGCCATAAACTGAAAAGCCCATTTCAAGAAATTATCATCTTTCAATTTTATCGTAACCATACCCAAGAAATTCTCCACCTTGATTATTGAACTGGACATTCTCACCAATCTCCTAACGAAAATACTCCAAGATTATACTGTAATTATAATAACACTATCCCTCAACACACTGGAACACCAATTTCAAGAAAGACTAAAACTTTCTTAATCTTCAAGAAAGAATGAAAGTTCCTTGACAGTACTGCAATCTGAATTCAACATAAACTCCTAATTCATTCAATTATTCAACACACAAAGATAACAACTTCAAGAAAGAATGACACTTACTTAACAAAACTGCAATCTGAATTCACAAAATCACAAAACTCTGAACAACTAACTCAAACCATTCAACTATTCGTAGAAACCAACTATTTACAGAAAGCACACATCTCCAGATTCAACCACAAATTACATACACCAATTACCCAAAATGCAATAAAATCCCATACTGAACTACGAACAAGCAGCTGAATTACAAAATATGAAAGAAACAATATCACCTATGGCAATGATCTCAAAAGCCTTCAAGAACTCAGATAATTCCCAAAAAATTCTTCACAGACAACCCCCACAACTTCTTCACAAAACCCAGATGAGAACCGACCTTCAAATGTAGTAATCGCGAACAGAAAATCGTAGAAGACCATGAAAGTAGCTGACGCACGCCAAGGATTGGTATGGTGATGAACCTTTCCAGCGATGATACCATCATAACTATTCAATAGAGTTGTGCAAATGAGCAGAAGAAAGAAAGAGTTTAGAGTGTGTGAGTGTAGAGAAAAAGAGAGGAAGTAAATCTTTTGATTTCTTGTATTGAATGCTAACTGACTCTTACACTATGGTTATATACTAACCATTGTTACAACTGCAAATGTCTATGTTGCCTTTCAACTAACTACAATCATAACTAACTGTGACAAGTGTCATCATCTTAGCATAGTTATTAACCTCGTGGAGAGGATTTGATGAGGATGGATGAAATAGGTTTAAAAATAAATACCTATTTGGGCATTTTTGACTTGATTGTGGGATGATTGTCCACTGCTCGCGCGTAGGAATTCTAGTGTGCCTTGAGGTTAATTTTTTCCTTTTTACCCAAAAATCCACGTGTCACCTCTTGATTATTTTTTGGCTCGACAAATGCCTCCACACTTGTTGGGTTGATAGTAGGAAAGGGCAGCAGCTATAGAGATCTTCTTGCTTTAGGAAATGTAGGATTGTTTCCTATTTTTATGTTGATTCCGTCTTTAATAGGAAATTAGATACTTCTAAGAAAGGGAAATAAATTTCTTTCAAAGCCTATTTAAGTCCACCTTAAGTGGGTTATTAAATCAACTTTGAAGAGCAATTTATTCTACCCTACAAGAAAGAGAGAATTTAGAGGATATTTGTTCCCCCTTCTTAAGTGGGTTATTAAATCAACTTTGAAGAGCAATTTATTCTACCCTACAAGAGAGAGAGAGCTTAGAGGATATTTGTTCCCCCTCCTCTAGCAATCTCCTGCATCTTGACCGTGCATAGGACCGTCTTTTGTTGCTTTCTTCGTATTCTCCACGCCTCACTGAGGTAAGAAAAATTTAATTTTCCTTGTCTTCTTCTTGGATAGTGCTATCACAGGGCAGCCGTTGAGGTGGTCCAGTACGTCAGCTGGCATGGACCGAAGAGGTGTTGTGGCAGAGACCACTGCTTGGGTTGCTCGGCTTGGCTAGAGCCAAATGTAGCTTCATCGGCTAGGGCTGCGGATTAAGGCGCTAAGGCACAATGCTAGAGCGAGTCGCATGGCTCATGTCCTTTGGGCTCTTGGACTTGATGGGGACCAAGACGACAATTGAGAAAGATGAAAAGGTCATGAACCTCATGGGCTACTGGAACGCTGGGCATGCAGGTCTTCAGCCTGCTGGTTTGAGAGAAAAAATAAGGGAAAAACCAGTATGGATTGAGCTCCCCTACTAAGTACCATGAATGGTATTGGTTGCTTAGTTCTTTTCGCCAAGAAAAAGGTGGGCTTGTAATGCCCCGCATATTTATTTCGGAATTTACGTTTAGGGGTAGGCCAACAATGTCGCCCTTTACGTTAATAACCATTCTAACTTTTCTTTTATAATGATTTTCCACTAAAATTTAATCTCGTTTATTTTATAGCTACATCTAACTTCTCGTTAGACTGCCTACGTATCCTTTGGAGGGATCAAGCCAATCGTAGTTCACCAACCGTAAGAGAAATTAAACAAACCTTACTTAGGTCACACACTTACTTAATACTCAACAAACAATTATACACACATAATCAAATTCCACCACTTTCTTATAATTCCTCCATCAAGTCCAACATGAATAAAATTAATCAAAGATCACCCAAAATCCAAGATGAGGCTCATGGCAAGCCTACTCATCAACTTAAACCAATTCTTTGCCACTTTAGTTACAAGTTTAAAATCCACACAAATTCATCCAACTTACACCAAGAACTTAACATAAACTAATTCATCTATTAGAACCAAAAAGGAAATATGATAGGGTTTCTTGGGTTCTCACCTCCAAACTCCTCCAAAGTTGATCATCAATCTGCCACTTTGCTACTACGCTCTTAAATCAACTTCATCACCACGAATCCTCAACAAGAACCTCAAAATTGCGAGCTAAACACTTCAATCTCACACTTGTTCAAAAATGAAACTTGGAATTCGAAAGATCCACTTACATATCCTGGAAGTGTATGATGAGAGAAGTATTTTTCTCTCTTGGGTCGAGACCCATCTCCAGCGAGGTTTGCCAGAATCGGTGAAAAACTCACAAAAATTGTCGAAACTTCTAGGCTTCAATATATGAGCACACTTGGTTCCAGCATATGGTTTTGGTATCAAATTGAACAGGGATTCACTATGAATAAATAGCCTTCGACCGTGCGTGATTTCGTTGCCATATGAGAAAGTTATCATTTTTGGAGTGAAGAAGAATTAAGGGGGAGTACAACACAACAACCCCCTTACTGAATCTACCAACCGAGGAAAGAAAAAAAGCAAAGAAGCCTTTGGCTTCTACAATACTCCCTCCCAAAATTACCATTTTACCCTCTAACTTTGATTGTTCATATCTTATTCGTTATAACTCCATTTCACAAACGGTTTTTGCCTACACATTTGTAGGATCGTCCTCTATTTAAATATATAAAGAAATACAATAAAATATATGAGGATAAAATACGTCCTCATATAATTACGTTAACCAAATAGAGGTACTTTCGTCATTTCCACTTATCGATAGATTTTACCACGTAAATTATAATAATGTCCAGAAACAAAACTTTAAAATTTCCCAATTCTATTTCCATAACCATAAATCAATTTATTTTCGATTTTCACCACATATTCATAATTATGAATATCTAATTCATATATTTAAATTTTCAGGGTATTACATTCACCCCCTGTTAAAATAAATCTCGTCCTCGAGATTTCAACCATCGAGTTACGAAAGGAAATTAGAACTATTCCCACAATTCCTTTAATGGTGAATAAAATCATAGTCTGAATCTATGATTTTATTCAAACTCTAGAAATAAACAACCAACGAATAATAATCGTGATTTTCACCCACATTCTCAAATTCCCAGCCACATTCATTAGGAGAATAAATATCAGAATACCAAACCATGCCTACCATTGGCTAGATAAATACTAGCATAATAACCACAATCATTGGTAAACCACGTACCATCACTAGTTATACATCGCCGTTACAACGATTCTACCTCAAAATTTTGAACCATACTCACAGGCGATACCAACCATAAAAAATTCCAGCCATAACTATCTTCAGCCAACTAAATATTAGAATTTCAAGTCATAAGCATCAACGGCTAAGTAAATATCAAAATTTCAACCCAAACCATTAGAATTGACAAATTATAAAAAATTCCAACCAAATCATTGGAATTTCAAACATAATTATTCACCACTATATATTAAAATAAAGATCCGCAATACTGTTACCATGGAACGAAATCAAGATCTCATTCTATGATTTCCTTCATTTCCGCAATTCACTAAATTACCCATAGTAAATTTAAAAACCTTATCTTTTTTTTTTCTCTTTTTTTTTTTTTTTCCTGAATCTTTCTTTCAATTGTCTCTCTTTTAAATTGCTTCAAAATGCGGTCACAGATCGAATAAATTAGTGACTTACACTTCCAGAGCACTATTCACATTTCATCGAGCAAAGGAGAGAAATTTATATATCACGACTCTAACAACCAACCAAATTAAACCTCATTAATCACATAGCCATTAGAATACATGCACTTCATCAGTTTGGTTCACAATATCAAATCCAACAATGCTAACTCATGACTATGGCAACCAAACCAATCAAATTTGTAATTACAAACTTTGCCCATCAATTCTTTTCATCAAACGTAAAAACACAACTGGGAAGTCCTTTATATTAAACGAATTCAAAATTCACTCCATAAATTTTAATTTTAATTTTTAATTTTTTATTCATGTCCACCAATAATTCAATAAATGAATAATCTCTATGGTCTTTCCACCATTTCAATTATAATGGACAAAACATAACCACAGTTTACGATTTCATTCCCGTTCAGTAAATCATCATGGCTTTCATAAATATTAAAATTTCCACTCATCATTATCATTGGCCATACAAATATAAAGAATTTCTAAGCATAATCATCATTGGCCAAACAAAGATTTTCCCACGATTTTCTGTTTATCCCAACAAGTGACCAGCAGTTTGGAAAGAATCGTAATATAACCGGCAATTATAACTTTCCACACATCACATTGATAACTCATTCTCACAGCCCACATATGGAGCTTTTATCCCGAAAATACTAGGTCTTTATGCCCATTCAACCATTTTTCCACATTCCATGGGTCATTTCGCCCAAATCCACATCCACATGCCATTTTGCCCAATCAAACATTCCTCCCATTCCATGGGCCATCATGCCCAAATCGACATCAATGGGCCTTTTTCGCCCAATTCCATATCCCCGATCCTTTTCCGCCTTAATCAACAGCCATGGGCCTTTACGCCCAATTCATCATCCTCGGGCCATTTTCGCCCAAATCAACATTCCTCAATTGCACACGTATAATACGACTGTTCCATTTACTTCTCACCATTTCACAATCAACTTAACTTCCAAAATTTTCATAATGCATAACATAATTTCAACTCCATTCAAGATTAATTTGAGACTTTAATCAAGTGCCCATCTTCAAAGCTATAACATAAATACGATGTTTTAAAATTTTCCTACTCCCATTCAATTCAATTCAATGCATGATGATTCACAATATATGCATTCCACATAAATTCCTTCATACTCATAGAACTTAAAAAATAATGCAATATTAATGCAATTCATAATTTACATCCACAACTTAATAATATCGCATATTATAAGGTCGGATCATTTGCTCTAATACCATTTGTAATGCCCCGCTAATTTATTTCGGAATTTACATTTAGGGGTAGGCCAAAAATGTCATAGTTATCCTTTATGTTAACAACCATTCTAACTTTTCTTTTATAACGATTTTCCACTAAAATTTAATCTCATTTATTTTATGGTTGCATCTAACTTCTCGTTAGACTGCATACGTACCCATTGGAGGGATCAAGCCAATCGTAGTTCACCAACCGTAAGAGAAATTGAACAAACCCTACTTAGCTCACACACTTACTTAATACTCAACAAAGAATTATATACACATAACCAGATTCCACCACTTTCTTATAATTCCTCCATCAAGTCCAACATGAATAAAATTAATCAAAGATCACCCAAAATCCAAGGTGAGGCTCACGGCAAGCCTACTCATCAACTTAAACCAATTCTTTGCCACTTTAGTTACAAGTTTAAAATCCACACAAATTCATCCAACTTACACCAAGAACTTAACATAAATTAATTCATCTATTAGAACCAAAAAGGAAATATGATAGGGTTTCTGGGTTTCTCACCTCCAAACTCCTCCGAAGTTGTTCATCAATCTGCCACTTCGCTACTACGTTCTTAAATCAACTTCATCACCACGAATCCTCAACAAGAACCTTGAAATTGCGAGTTAAACACTTCAATCTCAAACTTGTTCAAAAATGAAACTTGGAATTCAAAAGATCCACTTACATATCCTAGAAGTGTATGATGAGAGGAGTATTTTTCTCTCTTGGGTCGAGACCCATCTCTAGTAAGGTTGGCCAGAATCAGCGAAAAACTCACAAAAATCGTCGAAACTTCTAGGCTTCAATATATGAGCACACTTGGTTCCAGCATATGGTTTTGTATCAAATTGAAAAAGGGCTTCACTATGAATACATAGCCTTCAACCGTGCATGATTTCATTACTGTATGAGAAAGTTATCATTTTTGGAGTGAAGAAAAATTAAAGGGGAGAAGAACACAGTTGCCCCCTTGTTGCATCTGCCAACCAGGGATAGAAAAAAAAAGAAGGGAAGCCTTTGGCTTCTAGAATACACCCTCCCAAAATTACCATTTTGCCCTCTAACTTTGCTTGTTCATATCTTATTCGTTATAACTCCGTTTCACGAACAGTATTTGCCTACACGCTCATAGGATCGTCCTCTATATAAATATATCAAGAAATACAATAAAATATATGAGGATAAAATACGTCCTCATAGAATTACGTTAACCAAATAGGGGCACTTTCGTCATTTCCACTTATTGATAGATTTTACCACCTAAATTATAATAATGCCCAAAAACAAAACTTTAAAATTTCCCAATTCTATTTTCAGAACCATAAATCGATTTATTTTCGATTTTCACCACATATTCGTAATTATGAATATCTAATTCATATATTTAAATTTTCAGGGTATTACAAGGATGCTCCCGAGAGAGAAGGTAAAAAGGATCAAGGCGGATGCATTGGCTCATCTGATCGTTGTCATAAAGCCTACTATGAATGAAGGTGGAAATAAGAGATCTTCCCCACCTGCTCAAGAGATGCCGATTGAGAAAAAAACTAAAGACTTCATTCGTTATTCGTAAGGGTCCGCCTACTGCCGAGAGGCCTATGATTAACATGACTTCTTCCAATGGGAAGAAAAATAAGGCTGCTAGATCTACGCCTATGGCACTTGCCATGTCGAGAATGGCTAGTACAATTGCTGATATGGTTGCCCAGTGTAAAGGTTCATGCCCTTAGTGCCAAAGTCTGTACCAAGATGTCCGTTAGGAACTAAGTCTATTTCACCTTTGGAGAGGCTTGCTATTATGAAAAGCGATAAGGTGGACTCTGTTGCTAAAGTGGCACCAAGGCCCACTCCCCCTGCTACTGAGACTAATTCGCCTGCTAGAAAGGAGGAAACCGCTTGTGTGGGCAGCTGTGAGAAATCCACTAAGCCTACTTCTGGGGAGGCTGCTAAGATTTGTGCGCTTTTGTAACCAGATATGTTTGAAGACATGGGCACTTATGCCAAGTTTTTTTTATGGCGTTAGAGGGGTTGTTTGCCCAAGTTCCTTTGCAAAGCATACAACTAAGTATAGGAAGACTGCCTTACTTGCCATGATGCAGAAGACGATTATTCTAGCAGCCGAGTCTATACTTATTGACCAAAAAGATACCAAGGTTGCCAAGGAGGTGGTAAAGGTTGTGGCAGCTGAAGCTTATTCTTTAGCCGAGAAGATCAAGAGGTTGGAATCTGAGCTTATCGCTTTGAAGAGGTCTAATATTTCTACCCCTACTTCTTTGCAACTTGAGACCGCTCACCAAGAGATTGTTAACTTGAAGACTAGATTTGAAGCGATCCAAGTTAAGTATAAAAGTGCAGAGAATGAGATCGGATGTCACATACCTCAAATTTAAGATCTTGAGCATGTCGTTTCTTAGCTTCGTTCCACTTTTTATGCAAATGATGAAGAGTTAATTGCTGCTTATAACTAAGTGATCCACTTCAAGAAGATCATTGATAGGCTTGAACCTCAAGTGTTGGAACTCCAAGGTTCACTGAAGATCAACGAAAGTTTGAAGAAAGAAGTGGATAAGCTGTAGCGCGTCCGTGTTGACCTACTCGAAGAGATCGGGCAGCTGAAAAATGAAAAGGCTGGGCTCGAGACTCATCTTGTTCAGAGTCAGGCTGATTTCTACAAGCTAGGTTATGTAGATCATCTCTTTGGTAGGCCATCTGACTTCGAGTTTACTGGGAGAGACTTCGAAACCTTCTATTTCTTCAGAAGACTTGCTTGCCTTTACTTTAAAGGCCTCCATTGGAGAAGTAGTCAGAGATGTTGGTGCACAGGCTGGATCAGCTCGGGGTAAAGCACCGAATGGTGCCGTTGTTGAAAATGTCGTGGCTACTAAAGGTACGGCGACCGAGTAGTCGTGGAGTGTACAAGCTGCTAAAGAGTAGTCTTCTAGGTAACCTTTAAGATTTTCTTTGTTTCCCTCATTGCTTTTTGCTTTGCTTGGACTCATTCGATCCTTGCTAGTTGTTTATCAATTTTGCTAGAAAATTTAATAAACTTGCTTCCTTCACTTTTCTTCATCTTCGTTTCTTTTGTTCATGCCCTAACCTTTAGACTTTATAGACCAGTGGTAGGCGTGTTACTTTTCTATAAACAGACAGGCCCGCATAGCTAATGCAGCCGTAAGTGTTGGTGTAGAACTTTGCAAAGTTCTTAGCCATAGGGTCGGCAGCTCGACACATTACTTACAGAAGCAGACAAGTCTGCGTGACCACTAGGCTGTTAACCTTGGATTTCTCCAATTCCGTAGGTTGCGTAGCAGGTTTCACAACACTTTAGGACTTGGTGTAGGTTATTTCACGTTTGGCAGAGGTAAAGCTTATCGACTACGTAACATGTCGGCAGTGAATAAAGCTTCGTATATGCACACTAGCTTGTTTAACCTTTCACAAAAATGTGCAGTTGTATAAGTCTAGCGTGGCTTTACTGCTCGAAGGGTAAACCGTAGGCAGTCTTCTGGAAATCGTAGGCCACCTTAGTGCATTGGTAGCAGCTTTAGGGTTTGAGGGGCGTCGTCTATAAGACGTACTGCGTAATGTGCCCCCTCCATTTCTAGGGCCCGGTTCCTTACGTATTAGGCCAAGAAACCCAAAATCCTTCAGCTAGCTAAGCCTTGAAAAAGGCCATTGTGGCCACTTTTAGGAATCCTAGCGCAAGCCATCATGCACCTAGTTATACCAGGGCAGGCAGCTCATCCACGTCTGGATATTCAGAGTGTAAGTTTATCCTCTCAATTGTAGAGCAGACCCATGTGGGTGTCGGGGAATTGGTTTATCCTCTCGCACTGGAGAGCAATTAGTTTATCCTCTCGCACTGGAGAGCAGACCAATATGGGTCTTGGGGAATTGGTTTACTCTATCACACTGGAAAGCATGGTTGGTCTCTCGGAGGGCACAATTTCTGCAATGAGTCCCTAAGAAGGGTGCAGTCTTGCTTTGAAGTGCAAGAGTGATCAGTTGTCGTAAGCATGCAGCGGAACCAAGTTGCAGATTACTTCTGAATTCCTCATTGAAAAATGAATGAAACGAACGAGAACTTAGATGTAAGGTAGGAATTTCATAACATCTGGTTAGTCTTCGACTTGTAAGGTGGTGCCTGTCAAGCTGCTTGAGTCTTCGGGCTTTGATGTAGTGAGAGGTCACACATGGTACTTCCTTAGATTGTAAGTGTTCCATTTCTTTTTTATTTCTTTGTCGTTCATGGTGGCGAAGGTGTCATTTCATTTGCCGCATACTCTGCTGATCTTATACGGACCTTCCCAGATGTGATTCATTTTTTTAGAGCCCTATTTGCTAGCAGTGATGATGGTTTTCCTTAGGACTAGATTTCCAGGCTGGAACTGTCGGATCTTAGTCCTTTTGTTGTAGCTGAAGAGAAGTTGCTGATAGTAAGCTACGATGTGGGTGATGGTCTACTTGAGTTTCTCCTTTGCTAGATATAAGCTTATGGCCATCTCCTTACTGTTCTGCTCGATGCTTGGTAATTGAGTGCGGTGGCTCGTTGTTTAGTGGTGTGGTACACCCTCAGATATCCGAGGAGTTCATCTAGTTATTTTCCACTCTTATCGAGGAATGACTTCTTGATGTAATCGAGGATTGTCTTATATGATACTTCGGCCGGCCCATTGCCCTGAGGATATCTCGGTGTGGACATATGCTGCTTGATGCCATACTTTTGGAAGAACTTCGCCAAATCTTTACTTATTAATTGCGAGGTGTTGTTTGTGACGATGGATTGAGGGATTCCAAATCAGCAAATGATGTTCCTTCATATGAAGTGCTCTATGTCTACCCGTGTTGTGGTAGTCATGGGCTTTACTTCTAGCCATTTGGTGAAGTAATCGGTTGTCATGATCATTATGCCTTTGTCCATAGTAGCAGGCGACATTGGCCCCACCAAGTCTTTTGCCTATTGCATGAATGGCCAAAGACTTGTCTGCGGGTGTGATTTACTGGCAGGCAGTGCTGGTACTAGCTTGTAGGGTTGCGGTTGTACTTTTGTACTAACTTCTTAATGTTTTGGTGCATGGTAGGCTGGTAGTAGCCTAGGTTTAGAACCTTCTATGCTAAGGATTGGCCTCTAGAGTGATTTCCACTAACGTCTTCGTGGTTTCAACTTAAAACCTTTAGGTGATTAGAAGGTGCTAGGCAGCGGAGATGTGGTCCAATGTAAAATCTTTAGACGAGAATGTCGTTCCACATGTAGTAATGTGCTGCCTTTATTTGGAGCTTTCTAGACTCCAACCTTTCCGTGGGGAATATGCCATTGACCAGGTAGCCTATAATAAAACTTTGCCAGTTTGGAGTTATTCTAACCTGTGACACTTCGGCTGCTGGCTCCACCTCTACGCTTGGCTTGTCGAAATACTCCATCGAAATAAAGCATTTAAGTTGGTGGTCGAGAACGAAGCCTAGGCCGACTAATGCATTTGCATGAACATTGTCTGCCCACGGAACTTGAGTAAGGGTGTAAGTCTAAAACGCCTCAAGTAGTCTAGCTAGTGATTAGCTGGGAATCAAAATGAATTGCGAGCTTTTTCACCGCCAAGTCTTTTGCCATTGGAGGCCTGCTAGTATGTTCTCATACTTTGCTTCGTTGTTGGATGCTTTAAAGCCTAGAGTGATCGTCTACTCGGGCATCGAACCGTCTGGGGTGACAAAGACTATGCCAGACGAAGACTATGCCTGCTTTCAAACTTTTGTAGTTGGATGTGTCATTGACATGCAAATGCCAGAAGTCTCCATCGGGTGGAGAAGGCACGGCTAGGACGTGCTCGGCTACCTTCAGGGTGTCACTAGGCCGCTATGTTGTGTCGTGAATGCGTGGTAAGGAGCTGTGGAGCTAGGGCTATGCTACATGCAGCAGGAGATACTTAATTGCTGGTATTAGGCCATTCTAAAGTTAAATTATGGAGCAAAGGTTGGCTAGGGCCGTGTGACATATAGTAGGAGGTGGTGTTCTACTGCCAGTACATATTGCTCCTATGTAGAATCTTTTGGGGCAACAAGGACAAAACTTGCTTCCAAATGTGTCATTCTAGTGTTCGTTTACCCTTGGTGCACCTTTGGGCCTAGTTTTTACATTCGTCAGAAAATTTTGCATCCACTAGCGTTTAGGCTTTTATCGTCGCTCATCTGGATTGGGTGGAATAGTGCGTCATGAGGATGACTACGTGCGTCTAAAGGTAAAACTTAAGCTTCCGGGTTGCAACAACTATTGCCAAAGTTAGCTTTTGAATTTCTGGTAACATTTAGGAGAGCTTTTGGATTGTGGAATACAAGTAGCAGGGCCCCCAGTTCTTCTCGTATAATGGTAAAGCTTATTGCTGCTTCAGATACCATTATGTTAATAAGTCATCCGCTGCTTTCGGTTTGGATAGTAGGGAGGTGATGTCAGGTTCTTTTTCAAGTCCTGACATCTTGATCGGCAAGCCTTGTCCCAAAGTGCATGCTTGTCTATCAGAGCGAAAGAGTCTACCAGAGTTAGATGATCAATTTTTTGAACAGCGGGTGGTTTGCTGGAAGTCCTTTTTGGAAGGCTGCTCTTCCTGCTTGATCTTGTCCGTGAATGATGACCTGCTTATGTTGGTCATGTCCCATCATAGTGCCTCGTTGGTGACCTCGTTACGTTGGAAATCGTGCAATCTCTTGGTTAATAGTCTCTTTACTTTTTCCTGAATTTGCCTTTGCTGGGTAGCGGAGCTCTCAGCTACCCCTAGTCGTGACTTGCTGGTCTAGGCTGCTCTTCCATGTATTCGGCTCATCTATGCAGTGGCTGCGATACATGTGGTATGTTCCTAGCAGACGAACGAATTTCTCGTAGGCTGCCAATTGAACTTGAGTCAGATTGAGTGATTACTTCTCTCCGTCCGTCGTGCTGCCTATTTCGATGTGAGGTGGATGATGTTCCTTGTGGGCTTAGCCGCGAATGAACACTTTGCCTGGAAGGTTGCTCATGTTAACTATCAAAGTGTGACCCCAACCGTGAATGTATGCTTGTCTGTGGGCCTAGTCGAGAGTGCACGCTCATTCCCGCTCTAAGACGGGAGTATACACTATCTCGAGGGCCCAATCGGGAATGTACACTGCCCGAACTCTCAGTTCATGGCTGGTCAAGTGGCTACTTGCCGGGGCGCTGCTAGAGAGGTTTTTCGTCTGCTCTTGTCCTACTTCGGACACCTCGTCTGGGGCACGTTGCATCTCGGTGCACTACAAAAGCTGGTTTACCAAGGTCTTCTGTTGTGCGAGGGCACTCGTTAACTTTATGACTTGTTGAGACAAGTGTTGTTCTCCATTTAGGTTAGAAAAGCTTGGAATGAATGTATCTCCTTGGACAATGGAAGTATGGTAGACTCCAAGTGCGAGATTTGAGTTGGAAATGTCAAATCCGCAGAAAAATGTGGTGATAATGCTCCCGGTTCGATCATCGATTCAAAAATTTGGAGTCAGGACTGTTGAACTAATCTTGGACCGATTTAGGTTGCTTGGAAGGCCACAGGAGCAGGTTGGGCCACGATAGTGGGCTGCTTGGCTGGAGCAGGCTGGGCCACGGGAATAGGCTGCTCAACATGTGGCGCACGTGGGTACGGGGCTAGGGCTTGGCTTGGCAATGCGTTGGGTTCGTGTCAGGTTTGGGTGGCACATGCCAGTTTGCCTTGGGCTTGGAATGACATGGCTTGGGCCATGGTGGTGGCGCCATAAACCTCGCCGTGGGTGGCTACCGTGGTGTTTGCCATGATGGAGCCTTTTGGTCATGGTGCCGCTCCACTTATTGTCACGTTTAGCCTCCTGGATCACCATGGTCCCATCTCTTAAACATTGGAATTTTCGTTCGTTGAAGTTTTCAAATTTCTTGCCATTGTACTTTTCTTTTACGCTTTACCAAAGAATTTTTGCAAATAAAAAATTCTAAAAATAAGAACGTACAAAAAATCTACAAATGGACAAGAAAATAGAAAACCTTGGATGCGAGAGTCTTCTACGAGTGTGGGACTCAACTCTTAATGAAAGCACTAATTTGTGGATGCAAATTTCTTCATCCTTGCTCTTGGACAAAATTGCACCTACAAAACAAATAACACCTTAGGTCAAGGCCAAGAGCCTCACATACCCATAATGAATTAGGGGGGGTGGCTTTTGTCGAAGAACATCATATGCCAAAGTTAGAATCTTTTAGGGAAAAGTGTTTGGAGAATTTAGAGAGTTTAGCAAGAGAATTGGAATTGGGTTTTGGAGAGATTAAGGTAGAGATTATAGGGTTATGGCCGACCCCTTTAGGAGGAAGAGGACTGGCTTTTGGGTGAGGTTCATGATTTGTAGCTAATTAGGAATAATTGAATAATAAATCAATTAATTAGCTAATTAATATAATTAAAAAGGAATGATTTGGGGGTTAACTTGTGGAGAGGATTTGATGAGGATGGAGGAAATAGGTTTAAAAATAAATACCTATTTGGGCCTTTTTGACTTGATTGTGGCATGATTGTCCACTGCTCAAACGTAGGAATTCCGGTGTGCCTCAAGGGTAATTTTGTCCTTTTCATCCAAAAATCCACATGTCGTCTCTTGATTATCTTTGGCTCCACACTGATCATATCATCTTCTATACAAATGGCTCATTTCCATCACCAACATGAAGTAGGAATTCTGCAAAATCAGGGAGCCTTCATATTATGTTTCAGACGGATAATTTGAATCACATTCCATAATGGGGACTTTATAATGCATGCATCTATCGTTTGCGCTTTGGTTCCATAAGGCAACACTGGAAGAACATGACGAAAGTCTCCTCCAAGAATCATCACTTTGCCACCAATTATGTTTCCATGCCTGTTATATCTCGTAGGGTTCTATCTAAGGCCTCAAATGCTTTCCTATGAGTCATAATGGCTTCATCCCATATAAGAACAACTGCACACCTTAGAAGTTCTACCAAATCTGATTGCTTGCTTATAGAGCAAGTGTTGGTGGACAATAAGTCAATAGGAATCTTAAATCGTGAATGTGTCGTTCTTCCTCGAGGTAAAATAATAGCTGCAATACCAGATGTGGCTATTACAATAGCTATGAGACCATCAGTCCTTAGAGAAGCAAGAAATGCACAATAAAGGTGAGTCTTTTCAGTATCGCCGGGGCCATCTACAAAGAAAGCTGCTGATTGATTACATGTAACAGCTCTCATGATTATGTTGATTGCAGTGTGTTGATCAATGTTTAATGTTTGAATTGATTGCATGTCTTCTGGTAGAACATGAACTGTGAGCTCATCTTGTATATTTGTTAGAATTGCTAAGTTATTTATGGACATATCAAGTTGTGGAATATCATAATCACGAATTATTTTACGATGTTGTTGTAACCATGCATTCAAATCCTACAACAAAAGATTGATGATAACCTTATTATTTGAGCTGCTGGATGTTGGGTAGTCTATCCCCATAAATGAATGAAATTCCTCCCATAAATTACGCACTCCAACAGGTTCACAATACACCAATATTGTGACAAATAACCTAAGCAAAGCTGATGGCACGCGAGTTGTTGCAGCTTCTAAGAGGCATTGGTGAATGCTATTGTCATCCTCAAGTAAACCCCTCCTTTCAGCCGCTTGCTTAAAAGTTGTAAATGCAACTCCATTAACTATTAGAAGATGACTGAATGACATAGGACCTCTGACATGATTTAATAGACTACGTAAGTAAAATCGTTCACCTTCAGATGGACATGTTGTATAAATTCGTCCAATAACTTTTTGTTGTGAAACCCTTACTTGACATTTTTTTTTTCTAGTGGTAACCCATCTATAATGTTCAGGGAATTCTTTATATAACCATTGTCTTGCAAATGGATCAATGCAGTTCATACGGAAAATTTTGGTAAGCATGGTCTTTGAGTTGCTTGTGTCAGACAACTTCCATAATTGAGATGTGACTGTAATATGTGATTTGATGCCTGTTTGGAAGATGAACCTGCAGCCGTTCTACTGAAGGATATATATGATTCGTAGGAAATAAAAAAAAATTCCCATAAAGCTTCTGGACCTGAAATCCATCTTGCGTCTAAGTACTTTGATATTTCATCATACGATGGTCGCAAACGCACCTCAAGGGAAACACGATCAGGTCCCGTGTACACATATTTATACAAATACTTGACACACTTTATGTTGCTACAGACCTCAACATTTATATGACAATCATACTTCAATAATAGCCATGGGTTATATGGAACAACCCACCTATTATCTATTTCAACTTCAATGTTTCGATCTAAAGAACCATATCTGCCATCGTTGCGCCTCATGTACACTGGGTAACAATCATTTCCTTGCACTGTGACTTCGGAAAACTCCTTCGGAAAGGCCTTTTTACAGCTTCCATTTTTCATACACGGAGAGTTTGGATTAAGAGCCCCACACTGTTAGACAAATAAGGAATATGGTTGAAGTCCTTGTGTAATTGTATTATTGGAAGAATAAGCCGTCCTACAGCCGTCCTACCTTGTCCTACCTACACACTAGTCGTCCTACAGCCGTCAAGCCGTCCTACAGCCGTCAAGCCGTCCTACAGCCGTCCTACCTACACACTAGCCGTCCTACAGCCGTCAAGCCGTCCTACAGCCGTCCTACCTTGTCCTACCTACACACTAGGACGGCTACCTTGTCCTCTACAGCCGTCCTACCTTGTCCTACTACACACTAGGACGGCTACCTTGTCCTACCTACACATTTGTATCATGTATATATATCCTTGTAATCTTGTAGAGAAATATAATGAAAAAATTAAGCATTCTCTTCCATAAGCATTCTCTTCCATTTGCATTCTCTTCCATAAGCATTCTCTTCCATTTTTCCACATTCACGTATCAATAACAAATATATTTTTTAGCCTACATACCTTTTTCTACATGGTATACAGAGCAGGTTTATAACCCTAGCCCTAATTTTTTTTTTCTGCAGCTTTCTCTGCCGTTCCCATGGCTGTTCGTGGCCCGTCCCGTCCCTCCTCTGCTCGTCTTCCTCTCCACTGCACCTACTGCAATTTTGATTATCATACCCGAGACACCTGCCATAAACTTCATGGCTATCCCGTTGGCCATCCCCTCTATGGCCAACCGTGGCGACCACCGCGCCGTGCCACTGCTTCCAGTTCTTCCCGCAGCCATGCACCTTCCAGTCCTCCCCGGCAGCCACGGTTTTCTGCTTCCCGACCCCATAATTTCACCCAAGCCCATCACGTGCAAGGCACCCAGGCCCCCGCCTCCTCTTTTACTCCAGCGACCCACCAAGTGCACGGGACCCAGCCCACTTTGCATGACTTGCAGCTTGCCATGCCTGACCTCTCTGCCGAGCAGCACTCCCGTGTTCTAGCTGCTTTACGTGACACCACCACCCCTCCTCAGGCCAATGCCGTGCTCACTACTGATTTTGCCCAAGGTTTGTTACCTGTCACCTCTCGTCATGGTCAATGGATTCTTGACAGTGGTGCTACGGATCATATTACTTCTTCCGCTTCATGTTTGGTTAATCGTTCTCCTTCACATTTGCCGCCTGTTTCTTTGCCTAGTGGTGCTTCCGCTCTCATTACTTTTACCGGCACTCTTCCTTTAAATTCCTCAGTTACTTTGAAGGATGTTTTATGTGTCCCTAATTTCTGAGTGGACCTTTTATCGGTTGGTAAACTTATAGATGGATTATCGTGTTCCATAACCTTCTTTCCTTCTTGGTGTGTTTTGCAGGACTTGGTTTCGAAGGTGATGATTGGTGTGGGTAAGCGACGTGGCGATCTGTATTACCTTGTGGCCCTTACCTCTTCTCTCCCCACCCGTCAACCTCTCTGCAACATCATTACCATCCCCTCCTCCCTCTGGCATAGGCGTCTAGGTCACCCCTCCTCCACTCGTTTGCAAGCTTTAGCATCTAGCTCTCTTAATTGTACTTTTGATTCTAGTCATAATTGGGATGTTTGTCCGTTGGCAAAACAAACTCGTCAACCTTTTCTTTTGAGTTCAATTTCATCAACTTTCCCTTTTGCTTTAATTCATTGTGATATTTGGGGCCCGAATCGTCAATCTTCTCTTTCTGGTGCTCATTATTTCTTAAGCATTGTGGATGATTTTTCTCGCTTTACGTGGGTCTTCCTCATGAAACATAAATCTGACACTCAACAATTAATTAAGGATTTTTTTGCTTATGTCACTACCCAATTCCGCACTACCATCCAATGCATTTGTACTGACAATGGTGGTGAATTTTTATCTCTTCGTAGTTTTTTCTCTGATCATGGGGTGCTTTTACAAACTTCTTGTGTTTATACCCCCCAACAAAATGGCGTTGTTGAAAGAAAACATCGTCATCTTCTTGAAACCGCTCGCGCCCTTCGTTTTCAATCCCATATTCCTATCAAGTTTTGGGGGGAATGTGTTCTTACCGCTACTTATCTCATCAATCGTCTCTCTACCCGTCTTCTCCATCATAAATCCCCATTTGAGGTTCTCTTTTCGAAAACCCCATCTTATGACCACTTCCGCGTCTTTGGTTGTCTGGCATATGCCACCTCTGTCACTCCCACCACCAAATTTTCCCCTCGGGCTCATCGTTGCATTTTTCTCGGTTATCCTCATGGACAAAAGGTCTATACCCTTTACGATCTCGACAATCACCGCATTTTCACTAGTCGAGACGTCATCTTTCACGAAACTACTTTCCCTTATGTCGTTTCTCACCCTCATATCCCATCCTCTTCGCCTACCCTACCCATCCCACCCCCTCTGGACTTTACATATAACCCACCCCTTCCTGCCCCGACGCCTCACCCTCCTCCACCTTCCTCCCCTTCCACGCCTCCCACAGATTCCCTTGCTGCCCCATTACCCATTCCTCCCCATGCCCCTGCCCTCTCGGCATCCCCTCCTTCCCCCCCCCCTCCGCTACTTCCTTACCTTTCACCCTTTTACCCACGGACATCCCTACCCCCCCCCCCCCCCACTACCTACCAATCCTCCCCTTCCCCGCACCTCTTCGCGTGCCCATAAACCTCCATCCTATTTAGAAGACTACGTTTGCTCGCAGGTGATTCTGCCATCCCACCCATCTTCAACTTCGCAACCCGGTTTTACACAAGGTACGCGATATCCACTTTGTAATTTTCTCTCTTATCACTGTTACTCTCCCAGGCATTTTTCTTACATTAACTCTGTCAGTCGGACTGTGGAGCCTTCCTCCTTTGCCGAGGCTGCCACTGACCCCAATTGGCAACGTGCTATGACTAAGGAGCTTCAAGCTTTACATGCTAATGGTACTTGGACTTTAACTTCCTTGCCCCCTGGCAAAATTCCCATTGGTTGTAAGTGGGTGTACAAACTCAAGCACAATTCCGACGGCTCTATTGACCGCTACAAAGCTCGTTTGGTTGCTAAAGGCTTCACTCAGGCTGAAGGTATTGATTATCATGACACTTTTTCTCCTACTGCTAAGATGATTACGGTGCGTTGTCTTCTTGCTCTTGCTGCTAGTCAGTCTTGGTCTCTTCATCAGCTTGATGTTAATAATGCTTTCTTACATGGTGACTTACATGAAGAAATCTATATGTCTTCTCCTCCTGGTCTTCGGCGACAGGGGGAGAATCTTGTGTGTCGCCTTCACAAGCCACTTTATGGTCTTAAGCAGGCTTCTCGCCAATGGTTTGCCAAATTCACTAGTGCCATCATTTCTGCCGATTTTCAACAATCCAAAGTTGACTATTCATTGTTCACTAAAAAGTCTGGTATTTCTTTCACAGCTTTGCTCATTTATGTGGATGATATTGTGATTACAGGCAATGATGCTAGTGCCATTAATTCTCTGAAGTCTTTTCTCCGTGATCATTTTCGGATAAAAGACCTTGGTGATTTAAAATATTTTTTGGATATTGAGGTTTCTCGTTCCAAACAAGGGATTTATATTTCTCAACGCAAGTATGCATTAGAGATTCTCAAGGACTATGGTTTTTTGGGAGCACGACCCATTGCTTTTCCTATGGATGACACAAAATTATCTGATAAAGGAGAACTTCTCAAGGATCCTGAAAAGTATCGACGATTAGTAGGTCAGTTAATATATCTCACTATCACTCGGCCGAATATCACCTATTCTGTGCATGTTCTAAGCCGTTTTATGCACGAGCCAAGGATATCTCATATGGATGCTGCGTTTCGTATTGTTCATTATTTGAAAGCTACTCCAGGTCAAGGTTTATTATTTCGTTCTGACAACCAGACCAAGTTAACTGCGTTTTGTGATTCTGATTGGGCAGGTTGCCCTATCACTCGCCGTTCGACTACTGGGTATTGTGTATTCTTGGGCGGTTCTTTGATTTCTTGGCGGACGAAACGACAGAAAACCGTTTCGCTCTCTTCAGCAGAGGCGGAATATAGGGCCATGGCAGGTGCTTGTTGCGAGATAGTTTGGCTTCGTTTTTTGTTGAAGGATTTGAACATTCCTTTGGATGGTCCTTCCATTTTATTTTGTGATAATCAAGCAGCGTTACATATAGCTGCCAATCCTGTTTTTCATGAACGAACTCGTCACATTGAGATGGATTGTCACTTTATACGAGATAAGATTGTAGATGGCACAATAAAGACCAAGCATGTGGGTACGGCACAACAGTTGGCAGACTTGTTTACCAAACCTCTTGGGAAAGAAAAGTTTTCGGGTATGTTACGCAAGTTGGGAGTTCTTGACATCCACTCTCCAACTTGAGGGGGAGTGTTAGCCAAATAAGGAATATGGTTGGAGTCCTTGTGTAATTGTATTATTGGAAGAATAAGCCGTCCTACAGCCGTCCTACCTTGTCCTACCTACACACTAGCCGTCCTACAGCCGTCAAGCCGTCCTACAGCCGTCCTACCTTGTCCTACCTACACACTAGGACGGCTACCTTGTCCTCTACAGCTGTCCTACCTTGTCCTACCTACACACTAGGACGGCTACCTTGTCCTACCTACACATTTGTATCATGTATATATATCCTTGTAATCTTGTAGAGAAATATAATGAAAAAATTAAGCATTCTCTTCCATAAGCATTCTCTTCCATTTGCATTCTCTTCCATAAGCATTCTCTTCCATTTGCATTCTCTTCCATTTTTCCACATTCACGTATCAATAACAAATATATTTTTTAGCCTACATACCTTTTTCTACATACACGGTCCATGAATGATATGTTTCCGGACAATATTGTATAATTCAGGTTCTTCTTCTTTGTATGGAATTTTAGCTCTCACAATGAGATCATAATCATCAAGTGTATTTAACTTGTATGACTTATCAAGAATAATACGCATGTGACAATGTGGCAGACCTCGGTTTTGAAATTCAATTACATGCACATGAGCGATTGTCTTTCCAAGAACTCCAGTCTTGTAAATATCTTTCTTCAGATGTTCGTATTTGGATCTAAAAATTCTAGTTAGCAAGTCTGGCCGATTTTGTGGTGTTTGGCAAGGAAATAATTAACTTGTTATCTCCTCCCAAGATGTATTACACGTCATAGTTAGAAATATGTTTGGCTTCCCATACTTTTGAACCAATGTCATGACATCTTGATAACGTTGATGCATATCATGGGAGCTTCCATCAAAAGATGAGGGGAAAATTTAATACTCAATTTAGTAAGTGTCAGTTTTTGTAAATAATTTCATATTTAGCCAAAACTACACTGGAAAATACTCAAATACCCTCAAAATAAAAAACAAAATAAACCTTAAAGTCTAAACCCTACAAAAGTACGCAACTTTTGCCGATTCATTCACCAACAGCTGATGAATTGGTTTGGATTCACTAAGTAAAAATTATTATCGGTGTATATGAATCTATTAATTCTGATCATAGTTTTCTTTAATTCTAGCCAAGAAATAAAGTTTCTTTTCATCCAGTACCCAACCATATCACATACAAAGCAACTGAATTCTATGGCTTATAACCGGAAAAATCATCGGCAATTGGATTCCACGGGATGATTCGGTTTTGGTGGAAAGAAAATTAAGAAAACCCACATCAATGATAACTCATATAGCAGTTAGAATAATTAAACGAAATCATCGTAAAACAAGCCAAAGAGCTCCAATCAAACTCCTCTGGGAGTTTCTTTAGAATTCAAAGGTTTTACTCAAATTACCCATACCAAGTGGGGGGAATTAGAACCCATGAAAGAGGCGTGGCTATTGTTAGTATTTTAGATATTTTCATGGTGTTGAAACTTACTTTCCAGTTGTCAAGTTAGTGTTTTTCGGTGACAACCAAATAGTATGGGAAATTCAAGGATTTTTGTTGTAGTGTAATTTGGTTTTAAAGTTTTGAGCATTTAAGTCTATTCAAGTACATTTTTTGTTATAATTGATAGTTTTTATAAAAATGGACATTTTTGAAATTGAAGGGTTAGTTTTGGCTATATATGATAAAATCTCGTGTTTTTCCATTTTTCTAGTCCACATGTCGTTTTTTTAATTGGCGTTGATAGGTGATTTGTAGATTGAATAATGAAAAGACAAATTTGCCTTAACATTTAACAGAATTATGAATGGAGTCTAACTGCAAAGGTTGAATCAACTAATTTTTGAAAGTGTAAGTCCTTCATTTATTAAAAAATTATTTTAGGAGTCAATTTCAACTAAAATAATAATTCACAGGTAAAACACAGTTTAAGCAGAAGCAGTGAAGGTGTTGGGCTTTCTCTTTGTGGCACTAGCAGTGGCAGATTAGTAGTACTGTAAGAGTGACAGGGTAAAAGTCAAACCTTTAAAAGCCGTGAGTGTAACTGTGTAAGTAGAGAACAGAGACTAGAGAGCGACTTCACATTTGCAAAACATACTGAAATGGCGGGAATACCCTTCATGGTCCATGAAGTTCCAGATTGCTAAGTGTGCAGCAGAGCGGTGAGCAAGCCCAGCCGTACTCTTGGATTTGTGAGTTTGTCGAGGGCTGTGGTGCGTGCAGAAGGAGATGGCAACAGAGAAAGGACAAAATCATTATCATACCTTGGTTTACTTTAGTAATTTTAAATATGTCAAATTTGATGTTGGAGACCTTTTGATTCTACCTTAGATGAGATAACCGCAAAGTTCAATATGGTGCCGACCTTCTTAGTCAAACCTGTACATTCTATCTTATCGGTTCTTATCATCTTGCAACATTACATAATGATGGAGATCTTCAAATTTAGAGTGAACGTCACCAATTCCTTGCTTTCATTTGGTTGTTTTTTCCCTTCATCTATGTTCTCCTGGTAGCATGTGCGATCTACAAATTTATTCTGAAACTCCCAACACAATTATGCACCATGCGTTCATTAGTGTCTTATTAACCAAGAACATGTTTGAGTGCCTCTAAGATTAGAGTAATGGTTCATGGTACTATTTCACCCTTTGTTAAAATATATTTATGTAGACTCGTCTTCCACCTATATTAAGTTACAATATGTGAATTAATAACATTATGCATGTAGTAGCACGACAATCACACAAGAGTTTTTCCTCACATTTTCACTTAATAATTTCCATTTTTATTACTAAGTGCCAACCTTTGTATAGACATGGACGAGAAAATTGAACTGATCCGGACTTGTTTAAAAAGTGAGGAATTTAGAATTAACAATCTCTAATTTCCTTGGTTACCGTCATCAACATGGAGATCTTGAAATTCGAGTGTGGAAAGAAATTTGGAATTTAAAAGTCAGAGATAATTAATACTTTAAATCTCATCTCCCAATAAAATATATTTTTAAATTTCACATTTTCTAATACAATTTACATTTTTGCCCACTTAATTAGTTTTGCGATCTAATAATATTCCTCTACTTATAAATGAAAGGTTTGTATTTGAATCTGGTGTTGTTGCATATTAAACTTCAAGCTCACATATTTTCTCGTTGGAAGTCATTTTTATTAACAAGAAACTTTGCCAATTGATAATTATTTATATCAATTTATCTGTCGAAATCAAACACTATCTTACTTTGTTGGTTGATAATTATTATCTTGATGAACCTCAACATATCTTAATGACACCATTCAAAATCAATAAAATTGACACCTAAACTACTTATTAAGCTTTCCGCCATTGTTGAAGCTTGGTGAAAATTTGACAAATAGCCATCATAAGAAGACAAGATATGATAATGAGAACAAGAAATAAAAAAGGAGAATGGATATATATACAATTATACATGCATGTAATATACGATGGTAGAAGTTGTTAGGGTTTTAGATGAGAAGGATGGGATGGAAGGCCCGTGAGATGTAACGTTTGGTACGTAACCCTCTATCTATGGCAGATCAAAACATTGGTTTTATGTGTTGTGGCTTATGGGCTTCGTTTATGGTTTGCTTTCTCACGGGATTCTGGCCACCTCTCTCTCTCTCTCTCTCTCTCTCTCTCTCTCTCTCTCTCTCTCTCAAGCATATACGGACATACAAGTAGGAGGGAGTTTAGGGCGTACCACATTTCTGCACTATGATGTTGGGCTACTCTTCATATTGTCAATTAGTTTTATGGTGAAACCACAACTTTCTTCTTGGTATCAGTAGGTTAGCCCACGTGTTTCACGTCATCCAATTTGCGTTGTCCATGCCTTGGCATGAAAATTCGTCACATGTAAAGGAGCGTGTAAGGATGTGAAGATAAAAAAAGCCTCACATCAGTGAAAAGTGAAACCTTGCAAGGGCTTTTTATAAGAGGTTGGACTACTCCTTATATTGCTAATTGGTTTTATGATGGAAACCCAACTTTTTTCAAATTACATTAGTTATCCCACGTGAATCAAGTCATGTAAAATAATGATCATCTTTCAAAATCGTTTAGCTGTTGGGGATTTAATTTGTTTAAAGAGTACGTAGGTTAAGAATTATAATGTTGAGAGTATAGCCATATCAAACAATAGAAGTCTAGCATCGGAGCTTAATAAATCTTGAATATTTTTAACCGTTACTCATTTTGGGTTAAATGCTTATATAGTCGTCTAATATAGTACCAAAATAGACCATCCACTTAGCCTCTTTGCATGAGTCTAGCCATATATGTCATGTTACTACATGAAGTTAAATATATTGCCATCAATACCATTGATCCAGAGGACTTTTCAACAAATAAATTTTGATCCAGGTTAATTTGTATGTGTCATTCGCAGGTTCGTTAGAATGTAGATGTATGCAAATGTCTGTAACCATGTTGCGTGTGTGTTTTTGTCTATTAATGTAACAGGTTTTGCAACTCAACAGAAATGCAACAAATATCACTTTGCACTCCCATGCGTAGAACGGAAGCACTTAAGATATTGGTTTCAATGTTGCAGTCAAAAGCTGTACAAAATTTTGTGAAATACAATTAAATTGCGATTGACTTATGTAAATGCAGTAATTTCAAAGGTGGCTTGGTGGAAGGTGTGTGTGTTTGTCTGAGAGAGAATGAGAGAATGAGAGAGGGTAACAGCTTTCCGGCCTCGAAGGAAAATGCCAAAAAGGGTGACGAAATGAAAGCGATTTTCTCGTTCTCAAAAAGGAAAGGGGTCGGTATCTCCATTGTCCAGCAGGTCATCACACACACAACAAAACAAAATCTTACTGAGAGGACGAACATTGTGGGGATGATGATGATGATGATGATGACATGTTTGATGTCCTTACTTATTGCCTCGTCCATGTTTTTCTTATAGAGAACTAATCTCCTTTCTTGTGTGCCATAATTTGTTCATACCAGTTGAGCCCTAGCTAGCTCGACCACCAATTATATTGACAAAAGTTAGGAGGATTATATCTTATAATAAAAAATATTACAAAATGCTATAATATTTACCATCTATTGTATCATCTTTCTCATCGATATGAGACCCACATCTGTTGATGGGTACGTAAAGATGGTGCAAGTGATAGTACAAATAGATAGTAAGTGTAACATTACTCAAAATAATGTGAAAGCACTTTCTTAGGATACAATGTAACATGTTAAGATATCGATTGGATAACCATTAATTTGGACAAGAATTCACTCGAAATACAGTAGAATAAAATGAATAGTTTGACGACGTTATAGAATACCCGAGTGATTGTTTATCATTATAACATTTTACTATGCATGATGTCGGTAGAATATATGTCATTTTCATAACGAAGTGCAAAGAAATGAATTAATTAATATTATAAATATTAAGTCGACATTCAAAGGATTATGAAAGGTGATCAAGGAAAAAGTTAATTAGTCTTCCATTATCTATCTAGTCAAAACCATTGAGCGTAAAAGAGTAATCCATAACTCCTTTTGATTCATGTCATCATGAAGCATTACCTCCTCTGAAATAACGTGCAATAAAGAAATATGTTTGGCTACTTGTAAGCATGACCTTCGTGCTCTTCCTTGGAATGGTCCCGCACATACATGCATGTTTAATTGGATGGTAGATGATGAGTTTAATCAACGGGCACATATATAGTAGGTGGTGGCCGACAATGGGGTTGTAGGATAAGGCAGGTGAGGATGAGGAACAACCTATAGTTTCTCTGGAGAGTCATGAGCTTCTTGCAGCTGGTAGCTCGAGCTGGGTTGTAACTTGTGTAAAATGACAGTTGATGCAAACACACAGTCTAACAAAAAGTGGTTCTCTCTCTCTCTCCCACTCAGTCCTTCACGTTAATCACGCAGCTTCATGTTCTTCCGTTGTTGATCACTCATCTGTCTCTGTCTCTGTCTCTCTAAATTAATTATTAACACTGATATGCAATATTTAATTTAATAATTTTATTTCCATGCATAATGTAAAATAGTGTAATGCTAGGGAGACCAACTTTTTAGACTAAATTTTGTAAATCATATGACGTGATTGTTGATGATTGGATTATTACTTAATTGTTGATTAATGCGTTTATTTTCTATTGATAACACATCATATGGTTTTACAAATTTGGTCTAAAAAGTTGGTCTGTTTAGTATTACTTTATGAAAAACGTAAAAAGAGATAGTTATATAGATATGCATAATTTTTAATTTGCAAGAATAGAAGGAGAGTGGACTGATGATTTTGATTGATAATCTTTTGAGTAGAGCTTCACTTCATATATATCTTTACTGAATCCATGTGTGTCTGAGAGAGAGAGAGAGATGAATGGAAAAGCAGAAGCAACATGTTTGTAAAGACTGAAGATACATCATACATTGGGGGGGGGGCGGGGGGCTAGCAGCACGGAGTTGGTGGTGTCACAGTGCCCTAAACCCTAAAGAATGTTGCACGAAAGGGTATGAAACACAATGGGTGAGAGCCAAAAACTGGTTTCATGTAAGGAATCCTGGCACATGTAATTTTTTACTCAACTGATAGTGATATATATACAGACATATAGATATACAACCTTTTTGCCTTGCATGTAGCTAGCTAGCCCAATTTTTAAGAAAGGTAAAGACAGAAAGGATGGGCCTTGTTTTTACAGGACATGATAATCAAGTTGATAGTTCTCCCTCAGAGATCAGAGAGAGAGAGAGAGAGATGGGTTTTGATCCATGCAAAGATTGCTTAAGCATTTAAGGACAAGCAAACCATATGTATTTATGTAAGAGCGCTGCATGGAAAAAGCATAATACGTAATTAAGTAATTAGAAGATGCATGCTTTTTCGGGTACACATATGCATAGTTGAGTAAAATATACATGGATGTAAGGAGAAATGTAGGATTCTTTTTAATTACAGATGCAGTAGGAGCTTTATGCAATATTTCTGCTAATAATTTTGAAAGCGGTGGGGTCTGTTTTTAGTTTCACGAAAAGTGATGTTAGAGAGATTGTTTTTTTTAAATATGTTTTGTGAATCAAGTGATGTTGTAATTAATGGTTGAATTTATTCTTTTTAAATTATTAAAAACGAATTCAACAATCAACTGCAATATCATATGATTTATAAAATATGATTTAAAAAAATCTTTTTAGTATATTTCTTCACGTAAATAGGTAAAATGAAGAATAAAGTTGGAAAGTGAAAAGGCAAAGCTTCTCTTTTCTCCTCTCCCTCATGAAATGAAAAAAAATTTCACTGTGATTAGAACATGTGTAGTATACTATGTGTTTTTATATAAGTAGTAGGAAATTGCATTTGTTAAGTTATTAACATTTTAACATACATATCTCACCATTTATATAATAACATGTAATATATCATTTATTATTCTGATCACATTAAAAAATCCTTTCACGAGAGAAATGAAACAGAATCGTAATGTGGGGGAGAGATGCTTTCAATAGTATGCAGCAATAAGCCCGGAAGAAAGAGCTCGATCTCCAACACTCTAAAAAGTTACTCATGAATTACCCTTTTTTTTTACACCAAAAAAAGGGAACCCTAAGCACTTCTCTCTCTCTCTCTCATTGATTCAAATGTTGAAGTCCTTCATTCAATACACTTTCAAACCACCACTTTTTCAGACAGAACCAAATCACACCACACTGCCACACTAATTATTACAAACACAGCCCCAATAAGCAACAGATCTAGAGAGAGAGAGAGACAGACAGACAGACAGAGAGCAGGCAGGCAGGCAGGCTAGGCTGGCTCACATTGCAACTGTTGCAGAGATAGCTAGGAAGAGGCCCAACAATGGAGGCTTTAACTAGCTGGCCCCTTACTGCTACTTCATACATTGTCATTGTGATCAGAGGGCGATGACAGAGATGGAGCCTGAGACTCAGTTCCTTGATAGAGAGAGAGGGAGAGGGAGAGAGAGAGAGAGAGAGAGAGAGAGAGAGAGAGAGAGAGTCTATGGGAGAGACTAAGACACCTTACTTACTAGACAGTGAGACTTGTAGATGCAGACGAAACATAAAACAAATCAAAGATACCCCATTTAATAACACCCCAAAATCTACATGGGGTACAGATCCGAACGGGATTAATATTTTGAGACAAGGGGGAGAAACTAAACCCCGTACGTGTTAACTGAATTAATATGTTAAATACTCAGCAATGAGATTAATGTAAACCCTAAATGATGTTTAATAACCACATCATTGCCAAAAGAATTCATAATTAAGTTACTGAAAAACCCCATGTACATACAATCCAATTCTGTTCATAATCATTCCTTGATTAAGTGGCCGAAGAAACTTAATTAGGCAACAACAAATTTATTTGTTTCAATCTACATATGTATAGATAGTAGATTTTCTTGCATTTATTGCTACTATAAACAACAATCTTTCTTTCAATCTACATGCATTTGAAAATGGGAAAACTACCATGAACATATATATCAACACATTTGATCAACACCTTTTTTGGGTCATTCATAAAAAATACTGGATAATATAATCATGAACTCAGGGCAAAACGTACAATTTCCTTCTGTTACCAGTTAACTTTTACATTTTTGCATATGATCATACAAACCCCCCCCCCCCCTCCCCAACAAAAACAACATCAACAGAAACATATGCCAAAATGTGTTTTTAGTTCTTAGATAATTTCTTAAAATAAACAAATTAATATAATTTCCCCGATTAATTTCTAGATCATCATGCTTTCAAATTGTCATATACCTCTCTCTCATGATCTAGGGTAAAGCATTGTATTGCTGCAAATCATGACTACTCCACGCTGGAATTCCATGAGGCCAGTTGCTTGCGTTCTCATTGCCTCCGGCGCCACCACCACCACCACTGTTCGTTGGAGTTGGAGTCACTGGTGCTACATAAGAGTTCCCGAAGAACCACTCAGTGGCGGTATCCCCACCTTCTTTTCTTCCATGATTTACACCTTGATGATGATCAGGTTTTGAGGATGATGATACCTCCAGATTCTGAAACAAGCTTATGGGTGTAATCATCTGCTGCGTTTTCTGCTGGTTTTCAAGCTGAGACTGCGTTGAATGAGTTGACTGGTCATGCTCTTCCGTACCAATCAACATGGCCAGCCTCTGCTGCTGCATTTTCCAGTGAAGGTCTTGGTTAATAGAACTCAAAGACTCGATGGAAGACGCAAGGCTACTGTGCACGTTCATAGCACTCATCATATTCTGTGTACTAATTAACCCACCACTACCACTTGCACCGCCTCCACCGCCGCCCAAAGTGAGCGGATAATTAAAACCCAGAAAAGAATTATTACAAGCGTTTGTCCCACCACCGGCTGATGGCTCATGAGTACTAATATTCAAACCTGAAGTACCCGAAACTTCTCCGAAAGCTGAAAATGAGTTGTTGAAATTAATCCCAGCTGCTGGGTTTGAAGAGAACTGGTTGTTGTTATGGAGCCTAGATATGCTGCCGAGCTGAAAATCCATGGCAGGCGAAATGCCATGGAAGAACTTCAAGCCGCCGAGCATCATATTCTCCGAGGAGGAAGAACCGGCCGAGTCTTTTGATGAGTCGAAGCTGCAGGAGAGCCTGGAATTGGAGGATGAAGACGACCTGATTTTCTTGTTCTTCCGGCAGCCGCCGCCGATGGGGACGTTGCGTAAAGCACCGCCCTTGGTCCAATATCTCCGGCAAGTCTTGCAGAAGTGGCGTGGCTGCGTGAGGCTGTAGTTGTTGTAGTAGCAGAATTTGGTGTTGGGTGAGTCACATCTCGGGCACTTGAGGGCTTGCTCTGGTGGTGGCAGCTTTGGCCCCGATGACGATGATGATGTGGTTTTCGGCCGGCTACTGCCTGATCCACCTGTTGGGTTCTCGTCGTCTTTTGGCTTTGCCGGCTGTGCAGCATCTGAGGACATCATTTTGTGTGTTGGAGAGAAGTGTTTGATTAGTTTGTGGGGGTGGGTGGTGTGGTTTTTTTGGGGTGGTGGTTTAGTTTCCTTTGGGAGAGGCAAAGTGTAGTCAATTCATTGGTTTCATGCATGGGATGGAGAGAGTGAAAGGGGAAGGAAGGAGATGGGTGTTGAATGTTTAACAGTGCTTGTGATCTTCATCAAAGAGAGAGAGAGAGAGAGAGAAGAAAACTTTGATATATGTATTAAGGTGGGTTAGAAGTTAGATCTGATGGAACAAATAAAGCTGAAATATATGAGAGAGAGAGAGAGAGAGAGAGAGAGAGAGTTACAGTAGAAAAAGAAGTCGGTTTCTATTTCTATATATATAGAGAGAGAGAGAGATGGAGGTAGCGAGGAAAAGGACAGCGGAAAAGAGGGAGAAGAGACAAGTAAACTAATGATCTGAGAAAAAACGATCAGCAGCTGGCAGAATAAAAGAGATCCACAACCAAAACAACAACAACAACAAAACAATTTGGATAGAATCAGTTCTTGATGCTTGGAGAGATGGAAAATGTGACACAGCAGTGAAAATCAAAATAATCGTCTCATATTTGAAGTGGTCTGTACACATGTCGTGTTTTTACACGATATGAAGGGAAAATTTTACTTTTATATCATATTGTAAGTAAAAAAACTTTTATGTGTATCAGAAATACTTATTACATAATGTACTATTTCACATTATAAAATGAATAAACGACAATGTTGATACGTATTACTTTTAAAGCATTTTAATAAAAATCAATGTTGATGCGTAAAACTGTATAACATACCTGTTCCGAATCCCTAAGAAAATCTCTAAATGGTAAACGACAATGTAAACTTAATAAAGAATAGTAATTAAAGTTACTTTAATTGATGGAAGAATAAAAAGAGGTTAGGGTACGTTGAACTTGTTTTATATAAGCGTACATTTTTCTACGATATTACATTATTAAATTAAAATGTCACGAAATGCTGATCTTGCTTTGTGTAAGTTGTTGTGGAAAGCTACTGCCACCTTTGGCCATAACACTGTTAAAGTGGTAACTAATTAATTTCTTATTGGATGATGAGACATGAATGAATATCGGGTCATGGGTGATTAAACCGATGGTGCATGATATGAAATGAAATCTAAGCTTTGGGATGTGAATGTGATATGATAGAATATAGAAAGAGTAGAAAGAACGCAGAGTCAGTACAAACAATAGTAACAGTGGGGTGTCCCTCACTCACAGTACCTTTGTCTATTCCTTCCCATGAAAGGTCCCTTTTAAAACCAAAGATAACCACACATCACTTTAAACACCCCAATTGCAAACAAATACCTCCTATAGTGTTAAAAGAAATTATTGCATGAAACGGGATCACTCTTTCGTAATATAATCACTTTGTATACGTAAATGTAGTTGATATTGTATTCTAAAGTATAAAGTTTTATTTTAAATGATAATATCACGTGATAATTTTTCAGTAAAACACAATAATTTTCTTCTCTAATTATGCATTATTTTGGGCACCAATACTCAATTATGTACATATATGGCCGACTTATCCCCTAATTGAGTTATATGTCGTTCAATTTGCTACAAATACTTCAAAGTATGATCTAGCAATGTTTTTTTGCTTTAAAAATAAGGACAATTAGATCCAAATTACAATTATCCACTCATTTCAGACTTAAAGAGACTATGAAAAATTTTAACCTACTCATTGCCATCATCTAGCAATGTTGGACACTACTATAGCTTGTACGTAAACACCAGTATACCACCCACCCAGTGACCAAAAACAAAAGGGTCTTCTCACTGGTAGCTTCAATTATGCTATTAATTAGCCAATTATGAACAGACATGACAAGGTTAAAACATCATGAGTCCATCAGTAATATTCTCTAATTAATAAATTTGTCTGAAAATGAGAGAGAGAGAGAGAGAGAGAGAGAGAGAGAGAGAGAGAGGCTTTACTAGATCTCATAATCTAGAAGTAGGCAGCTAGCTAGGGTTTTGAACAGCTTTGTAGGGATTATGATCGACTTAGAGAGGGATGCAGAAACAAGTTTGTTTTACGGAGACCCATAAACCCAGCAAAGATATCCATTTCGCCAGTTTCAAAGACTGCTGTGTGTCTGTGTGTAACTCAGGAATTTAACGGTCGCGATCACATTTTTTTATTTGTCTTATTGCTTGTCTGGATATTGATGAACTACTTTCTGCTTGGAACCAGGAGAAACGTACAACTCTTTTGAGAGAGAGAGAGAGAAAGAGAGAGAGAGAGAGAGAGAGAGCGAGAGAGAGATTGAAGAAAACGTGATCCTGCTTAATTTTCTGGTTTACCCAGCACAGTACTAGAAAACAAAATATAGCTCAACTTTAGATCGTGAAGATTTGGTAGATGTAGTGTTCAAGAATAGTGTTATTCACACACTCATTTTCATTTCATGCACATCTCTCTCTTAATTTTCAGTCGTTGAATATTCGGTAGGTGTATTGTCTAAGGATAGTGATCCACACACTCATTTTCACTTCTCACACTCTTCTTAATTTTCGATAGTCGGATCGAATGAATTGAAAAAAAAATAAATAATCATAAATTAATAAAGGTCACTAGTAGACAAAAGCTCATCTATCACGGTCAATGACTGTGGTAGATTACAATCCGCCACGGACATAGTGCCCATTTGTAATCTGAACGTGATAAAAACTCTCAATTTTTATCATGGGTAATGCTCGTTGTCAAATGTGATGTAATCACAGATTGTGATAGATTTGAATCTAACACCACATGCTATGGCCATTGTGAGTTACATATTGACCACATACCATGCTCGTTTTAAGAAAAATTTCAAAATAATAATAATAAAAATATTTTCTTAATAAATATAAAATATTTTTTATATACAAAATTGCACATTTACTTCAAAAAATTCACATATTTCAAATATTACACTAACGCTAGCAACATAACCATAGTAGTAATAGTAAGAAATACCCAACCAATGAGTTATACTACAATTTTAACCAAACATGTACAGACTTTGTTTCATACTTTAAAACAAAACTTGAGTTCTAGTTCCAAACTTGGTGCTCCAATTATATTCGTCTTCTATGCATTCGTCTCTTCAAGAAGACACACATCTCCAACAAGCCAATACACACTTCAAATTTGCAGGTGCTTGTAATGTAAATGTAGTAGTTGATATTTGAGTTATAACCCTTCATAAAGTAGAACCACCAACCACCTATGAGATAAAAAGGAAAAAAATATAAAGTTTAGAATCAAACTCGTGTCTCAAGGACACTGTAAACAGAAAAATTCAAAACGACCAAGTCAATTAATCAAAATGCAACCAATCGTAATCCAAGTAATAAAAAAAATTCCAAGTATCGAATATCCAAATAATATATTTATATATTAATTAACAAGTTAATCCTATCATCTCTACAAAAACAAAAACAAAAATTCTTTGATAAATTACTGTAATTGATTAGCCAGAGACGAAAAATAAAAAACTGAAGGAAAATAAAATTCGAAGCAAACAAAATTGCTACCAAATTCCTCCAAGAGTGACACCACTCAAGTTTGGTTTCTGCTCTTAAATGCTTGCAGGGAAAAAGACTTTATCAACCAAATATTGTACAGAACACTTTAAAAGAAAAAAAAAATTGTAAACCCTGAATTTTGGAGAATAAATACCAAAACATAGAGTGAATTTCTAATAAATTAGGGAGCTTGAATAAAAGAAGTTTAGATTTCAAAATTAAAAATTTTGGTTAGTTAAAGAGAGAGAGAGAGAGAGAGAGAGAGAGAGAGACCTTTTTTTTTATATAAATACTTGTTTAGTTTCTCAGAATAACCATGAAAGGAAAGAAGATGAGGTCAATGAGAGGGAGAGGGTGAATGAAAATCTGTAGATGGCTAACTAAGAACGGTTGGGAAGTTTTGAAGTTGGCGTTGGTGGGAGAGAATAAAAAGGAAGTAAAAAAGATTGAGGAATGATTTCACTTAAATTTTGGGAAGTGTGGGAATATTGTGAAAATATAAGGATTTGAAAATTTGGGAAATTTTCTAGTCCCGCCTTCTAAAACTTTTTAAAATAGTGTATAACTGCATCATGTTTAATGTCTGTGGTAGATAAAAAAAATGTTGTATGGCTACTAACAATATTGATCACGGCCAATGTACGTGGTGGTTTAATACTTTCACAACGTGCTGACTAAGACCGTGATAGTAAATTGTTTTATTATAACGGGCTACTACTTGCCCGTTGTAAAATATTGTTATCCACAACATGCTGACTAAGCCCGTGATAAATATTCATTTTTTATAACGGGCACTTAGTGTCCATGATAAAATTGATGTGGCAAATGAACTGATTTCTTGTAGTGGGTGTGAGAGGTAAAAATAGGTGCGTGACTTAAAAGCCAATCATTTAATTTAATTGTGGAATAAATCTAGCAAAGGTATTGTTTGTTATTATTTGTGATAATCAACTATACAAATCCAAGAGCATATAGATCATAATAAATTGGGATTGCAAGCTAATGGATTTATATTGTTTTGACGAATCTTAAATGACATTGTTTGGACCCAATTTTGCACGCATTCAGCTTATATACTCTAAGTTGTTGGATGAGAGAAATATTAAGAATCGGGATTGGTTTCCGGACAAAGGTTGAATCAATCGCATAATCAATCTAGGTTCAGAGTCCTAGTCGAAGATGACGAGACTTGACGGTGATAAAGTTTCAACCAAGAATAATTCAGAGTGTAATCAGAGAATATAACGATTATCATAATTATACCACTCAGCAAGCTTTATGCACCAACAAACTTATCCCTATAAATACAAAAGCATTGGCAACATGAAGGCCCCTCTAACTTAACAAACAACTCAAACACTCTACATAAAAACCCTCAATCTACGACAAACCCTTCTTAAACCCTTGAGCAAAATATTAACTATCATAACCCTCCTACCAACACATCTTCAATTCAAATAAGTCAACAACACTTTTCAACCGACAACTTCATTAGTTCAGATAAGTGAGCAGCACTAAAGCAGTAGAACTAGGGGGTTTAAGAGCACCTTCAGTTCAGACAAGTGAATAACACTGCTTCTGCTTGGTTGGTTATCTATCCAAGTCTCAGTTAGTGAAGAGTTTCTCATCGAAAAGGGTCACTTCATCAACTTCTCAATGAAGTGAAGTGTTTTATGATTAATTACTTTTTGGTGCATTTCGCAGTTCGGCATTCAGGCGGCTAAACAACATTTACCATAAAAACACTCAACTCCTTTGAGTACTTGTGCCTTACAGCTTGAAACCGATTCGGTGCACCTATACACGAATATAGTCGAGGTAGCCGAGCCTGGTGCAGGAGATCCTAAACTTCATAGTGATTTGGGCAACCCCGTCCTTAGGTTCTAGAACTTAAGGCCAGACGTGTTCCTTTTCTGGTCGTAAGCGCTGAAGCACAGAAATCAGCAACGTATTTGATACCACCACCACATCTATTTTACTCGCCCGATCGAGCATAGTTGCGAGTTGGCACACCTGCATTCACAAGAAGGACGTAGTTAGCTCATAATTACTTGGCATGCGTGCCACATAGGTTTTGAAAATTAATCATGTCTCTAGCTGATCACCAAACACAAAACCTTTATTTTCTGTAGTATCGGCTTGTGTAGCCAAAAGTAATTATTGATGTTTAGCGAAACAATAATAAGAACCTTTGCGCTAAACTAACCAACTAGTCCACATGAAACCATACCAACTAAAATGGTGCCATTAAGAAAAAAAAAATTCCTAGCTAGTCATATTGAAAAAAATTTCTAGTGATAGGATTGTCAATTGGTCATTGACTGTTCACTAAGACAAGTATGTACTGTGTCTGTGATGGCTTGTTTCATGTCCTTAGTGACACTAAAACATATATATATATATATATATATATGTGGTCGAATAGAGGTTGATTTCACCAGACACAATCAAACATGAGCTCTTATGTGTGTATAATAGATATCGATGCACATTCATGTCGAGCTTTTGATCGTTTCAATAATGCAAAGCCAGTCCTTGAATTCAAGACATTGCAGCTATCTACTGAATATCAATGACTACTAGATTCTGCAACATAGCCAAGAGACCTAATCATCTCGCGTGCATCATCAGTAAGAAACTAACAGATCCCACGTCCAATTTTAGAATTACGAATTATACAAATGGTGGAATACTTAATGTGAATTATGATGGTGACTTAAATTAATTAAAGGGAACTCTAACTAAAAGCTCCGGTACTGTTCACTTTAACGAAAAATCACATTTTTACACTAAATGATTGATTAATTTTAGGACTTAAACATAATAAATGGGCCTCAAAAAGGTTTTAGGTTCGATTAGACCCATTGAGCCAATTCCCATTGAAAGGACTTAAGTCATCAAGTGGTGTAAAACGAAATGAGGCCCAAAAGAAGGCCCAAAGGCACCATGATGGGTTTTAGAGATAAGGAAAGGCCTAAAACCATCATTATGTTGAATAGAGAGTAGATTATAATTTACGATCAATGCTACATTTACCACTTATTTATACTATCATTTGTACCATCTTTCAAATAGAGGTAGGGTTTGTCAACGTATATGAGTCTCATATTTATTAAAGAGTTGGTACAAATGATAGTACAACTAGGTGGTAAGAGTAACATTATTTTATGCTTGCATGGTTGATTTGCTGGGGCTTTCTGGAGACTTCAAGAGGCCGAAGCACTAGTAAAACTAGTCAAGAATCCAGATGTATTCTTATGGAGAACACAGATAAGTGCATGTAAATTTCACGGAAAGGTCGAGGTGGCAGAAAGAGTTTCTAATAAAATGCTTGAAATTGCATGGCTGGAGATTTGTCGCATCCAAGATCGAGAAAGAGAAATGAAACCCTAGAAAAATTGACTGAGAGTGTAAAAATATAGGGTTATGTTCATGATACAAGATTTGTGTTGCAAGATTTGGATGAGGAGTACAAGAAGCGGTCTTTGTACTATCACAAGCGAGAAGCTAGCAATTTCCTTTGCTGTGTTGACGAGTAGTAATAAGGATGCTGTTATCAGGATATACAAGAACCTTCGAGCCAGCGGGGACTGTCATTCCTGGATAAAATTTGTCACCAAAGTTATCGAGAGAGATAATCGGCAAGTGATTCCATCATTTTAAGGGTGGTGAATACAATTCATATGTACCCAAGGCTCCGTTGTGCAGTTGTAGTGTATTTCACTGTTGGATCGGCAAGGTTATTGATCTAGTCTTCTGATTGACTGGCTGTAATTGATCACTTTTAAGTTCCCTGTGTCGAAAGACGTGATTGATCTTCATCGGGACAGGGCATTAGTTCTTTCTCTTGTTCTTGAATCGATTGGAATGGATGCATATTCTCAGATTTGACACATTCACGTACTTCAACTACAAAATGATTTGTGTTTCCTAGTTGGAATAGCAAAACTGGTAGTAAACTGTAGAAATCTGTTTAATGTAGAGATTAGCCAATTGCTAATTGATTATACCGCTGTAAAGATGAATTTCGGAGAATAATCATGTTGCGCACACCAAATGTGATTAAATTTTCAAACTGAAGAAGCCCATTGATAAGCAAGTAGGGTACATGAGTGAGCATTCTCTACAAGGAAAAACAAATTCTTCTTTTTGGTTTGTTTCAAATTTTGCGCCATGCGTCCTTCATTGTAATACAATTTGTAACAACATAAGCATTAATCACTGATTGTTCATATCGGATCCCTAAATCAATGATGCTTTGATCTTGAGATATGAATTTGATAGGGTCTTGTACCATAATACATGAGCACCCCAAATAAGCTGTGTAGTTTGGTTTTGACATTTGTCTTTTCTTAAATCCAGATTGCCAAAGCTTTATGAACAGCTTCCATGGCAACAAAATCGAGGTCACTTGTGCACTCAGTTGAACTGTAGAGCTTCTTTTGGCCTCCCCAACAGAGATAATACCGTGGCTGAGATATGCCTCGAGGATAGCCCTGCTTCTTCAAGTTGATCCTGTGGTGCTCCATGATCAATGTATGTATCAGGAAGTACCATTGCTCTCAACTGCAAAGAGAACTCACAAATGTTTAGGGCGGAAGAGATTAGTTACGAAAATCAGTAATGTTATGTTAGTGAATGAGAATTATAGTACCTTGAGCGGTCCATCAAGAATACCACTTAAACTTAGGAAGTGGGATACATGAGATCCAAAACCTCCAATTGAACCTTCTTCCACTGTAATAAGGATCTCATGCTCCCTAGCCAATTGCTTGATTAGTTCGGTATCCAGAGGTTTGCAAAATCGTGCATCGGCTACTGTAACATGTATGTCCCTGGTTTTCAGCTTGTTTGCAGCTTCCACGCATTGTTGAACTATGGAACCATATCCCAAAATCGCAACTCTACTGCCTTCCATCAGTATTCTTCCTTTACCAACCTATTCAATAGTTGTCGATGAATTTCAGCCATCTATTTTGTATAATCACTTAATAATTTTGAATTTCATTTATACTAACCTCGAGTGGGGTTCCTTTGTTATTAACAGGAAGAAGCGCTCCGATACCATTGCCTCTTGGAAATCTGAAGCAGCTAGGTCTATCATCTATGGCTGCTGCAGTGGCGACCATGTTCATCAGCTCAGCTTCATCAGACGGGGCCATAACCACCATGTTGGGCAAACAAGCCATGTATGTGATATCAAATGCTCCACAATGGGTTGGCCCATCTGCACCAACCAAGCCAGCTCGATCCATTGCAAAGCGAACAGGAAGTTTTTGAAGATCTACATCGTGAATCACCTGTATACACGTTATAAATCATTAGTGTCATATCAAGCAGTGATTTTGTTGAAAACCTACGTTTGAAAAGCAAACCACTATCCCCTATTCTCTTTTATCAGCTCACCTGATCATATCCTCGTTGCAGGAATGATGAGTAGATAGCGCAGAACGGCTTCAGACCTTCGGCAGCTAAACCAGCTGCAAATGTAACAGCGTGTTGCTCGGCGATTCCCACATCGAAGCAACGATCTGGAAACTTCTTCTGGAAATAATTTAGACCAGTGCCACCACCCATTGCTGCATGGATGGCTACAATCTTGTCATCGATTTCAGCTTCTTTTATAAGAGATTCAGCAAAGTACTGAGTATATGTAAGTGTAGGGGATTTGGTCTTAAATTGCTTGCCGGTTTTTGGATCAAACTTGACCACACCTAAAAATACAGGGAAATAAAATAAGGATCATCATAAGAATTCTTATCCGATTACGGGATTATAAAGTTCGACTCATACCGTGCATTTTGTCCGCTGCTGCCTCAGCTGGGGGATAGCCCTTTCCTTTCTCCGTCATGATGTGGATTAAAACTGGCCCCGGCGCCGGCATGGCTTTCACTCTTTGGAAAATGGTGACTAAGTCTGCAACATTATGCCCATCCACTGGACCGATATAATATAACCCAAGCTCCTCAAAGAGAGTGGATCCAGAAGCGCTTATCATTCCCCTTGCGTACTCGTCTACTTTTGCTGCAACTTCATGTGTTTGGCCTCCAATTTTCTTTGTAATGCTCTATGAAAGATATTTTCAGAGTCAGATTATCTGAAATAAGTTGAACAAGTCAGAATAAGAACCATTATTTGCAAGATTAATGGTTTACTTTTGCAGCCTCGCGAAGTTTGCGGAACTGGGTGCTTGCTTGGAGCTTGGTTAGAGCGCTGCTGAGGGCTCCAACGGGAGTTGCAGGGCCATCAAGAGTGGCAGTGGGTAAGGAGACTTGCTTGTTGTCATTCAATATGACGATCAGGTTAGAATCAAGGTATCCTGCGTTATTCATGGCTTCGTATGCTTGCCCTGCAGTCATGGCTCCATCTCCAATCACTGAAATGATATTGTTATTCTTCCCAAGTAGGTCTCTTGCAACTGCCATGCCTGCCATTAAGTTTTCAAGGAAAAACAAAAGTCGGATGAAATTAGCAAAGTATTCATCTACTATCTTGGACATGTATGTTAAGGTCAAGATTGAAATGGGGTTTTGGGAGTGTTAGGTGGTTAAGGTGAGAATTGTTACCTAAACCAGCAGAAATGCTTGTAGAACTGTGGCCTGCACCGAAAGCATCATAAACGCTCTCATCCCTTTTAGGGAAACCGGCAAGACCTGAAGTTTTCCTAACTGTGTGCATCTTGGACCTCCTTCCTGTAAGAATTTTATGAGGATATGCCTGCACAAGTAATTGCCTCTCAGAACTATTGAGTAGATCAGTACAATTTAACGTCTTTCGATCAATTACTGTAAATTAAAACAGTGTTTTCTTTTCAGTTAAATTAGAAATGAAGGTAAATTTCTTGCACCTGATGACCAACATCCCATATGATCTTGTCGTCAGGCGTGTTGAACACATGATGGAGTGCCACTGCCAGTTCCACCACACCTAAGCTTGAACTGAGATGCCCACCTGACTGTGAAACGCTGTAAACGATATCTACTCTCAGCTCTGCTGCAAGTTGTTCAAGATCCTGAAGAAAATAGCAATCATAATTTATGAGAACATAAAAGGACTAAAAATCCAAAACAGGGCTTTCGCGACGAAATTTTACTACATGTAACTCAATATGTTGTTTTAGAAGTGATTTTACTATTTGTGTTGGTAGCCTACCTCTGTGGAGAGATTCTTCATGTGAGCTGGGTATTTGACTGTGTCCAGCAATGGGGTGCCTGGTTTTTCACCGGAGTAATTGATCTTCCATCCATCTTTCTCTTTTCTGATCAACTTGCAGTCCTCACCATCTGAGTTACCAGCAGATGCCTTAACAGACAGCTGCCACAAATGATAAAAAAAAAAAAAACCATTGAAGCATCAGAACAAAAAATTTTCATCAAGAATATATCCGAAACAAAAGCAAAAACAAAAGAAGAGCTTAATGATATGAAAACATCATGGGAGCTCATTTGCAAGAACACAGCTCAAGAAATATGGACATGAAATATTGTAATTCTACCAAACCTGTTGTCTGCAACTGTGATTCAGTTTTGGAGGTGGAGGAGGAATGAGGCATGAAGACAGGTACTGATTCGGTCTAACGAATACGCTGAAGACCGCCATGGCTGACCGAATCCAGCTTAGAATCAATGAGGAGGAGGAGGACCACGACGACGACGGGAGGAGGTTGTGAGAATTTTAGACAGGGAGGGAGACAAGAAACAGGTTTATACAGTTGGTGATGCCACTTAGTGTGGGAAAATGTATTGTTATTGTTGCATTGTTTTTTCAAAAATAAATTATTATTTATACATGAAAAGTATAAAACATATTTTTGGAATAAAATCTAAAATGGCCATGATACAAATCTCTTGTAAACAAGAAAATAATTTCCTTGAAAAAAAAAAGCAGATAAATAGTTTTCTCTTTTAAGTTTTGACAATTAAGTAGGAGTCCAACCTCTTTTTTACAAGATTACACCCTTGAAGTCTTCACTTTTAGTGTTTCTGTCAAAAAAAATTTGGTCGGCCTAGTTACTCTCTACAACCTTCTCTACGTAATGTGTTTTATTTGGGCGTTCATTCATAATTGGTGCCGAAATTTCAAAATTAGAGACTAGAAGATAAATGGAAATTTTGAGAGGGTGAATGAAAAAATATTTGTCCATAGAAGGGATTTTTAGTAATTTTTTAAAAACAGAAGATGAGTTTTTGCTCCGTCATTAGAAAAAGTCTTCCTCAGAACTTTTTTTTTTTTTTCAAAAAAAAATATTATTCTTAAAGAGAGGGGCATAGTTTGAAACTTATTTTTGTTTCTCTCGTTCTTTTTCATTATTATTATTAGTTTTTTTAGTCAAAATGATCTCTGAGATTTGCATAACTCACCACTTTGGTTCATGAGATTTGAAATCAATAGAAGTGATCTCTGAGTTTGTCTATCATCAATTATTTTGATCATTCCTTGAAAAATTAAGGACCAAATGACAAAAATACCCTCCATTTAATAAATAATGGGCCAAAATGATTTGACAAATATTGATGATGTTTTTGTTATTTTATCTTTATTAATGGAGATTTTTTAAAGAATGACCAAAATGATTGATAATGGACAAACTTAGAAACTACTTTTATTGATTTCAAGTCTCATGGACCAAAGTGAGGATTTATGCAAATTTCATGAACTATTTTAGTTAAAAAGCCTTATTATTATTATTTTACATGCATGTGAAAAACTAATGCGTAACATTAGTAAAAGAAATTAACACACATGAGTACACAAGTCACAATTTTAACAGAAAAAAAAACAAAAGCGATTACATTGATTCCAATTTTATGATTAAATTTATATTTCAGTTAAAATAGTGTCATTGACTGACAAGAACAAATTAACAATACTATTATGGGATGTTGTTTGTTTTAGTAATTCTATATAATCGTAAAGTTCCATATTCATCCTCCATAGATCTGCAACACAATAACCAGGTCTACAATTGCTTGCTATGCTCGATTTGGAAATAATGTTGCCAACAAGAATATAAAAAGAAAAACACAATAAAAATCTCTAAAAAAAAAAAAAAAAAGATATATATGAAATCCAAGCCGTAAGAGGTCAAGGGCCGAGTCCTACCCGACCATGTTTTTGGGCCCTAGAAATTCAATGGGCTTGGCAGGCCCTATGTCAAATACATAAGGCCTTAGCTCAGCCCATATGCCTAGAAAATTCGGCCTATGAGCGGGCCGCCAGCCTGATCCAATTTTATTTGGCCCTTTAATCATTGTATTTTAACCATAAGAATTATTAATGCTGTTAAGAATTGAACTTAAAACTTTTTACTTTTATTAGTTGTCAATTTGGACTACAATATCTGTCTGGTTAATCTTTTACTATAATATTAAAATCAAATAATATGTTATATTAAGTTGGATTGGAATTAGCTTCGATCCATATCCAAATTCATTAATAATCGAATTTGGATTTTATTTGGATAATTGGATTGGAAGTCACGATCCATATTTTATTAATTACATCGGATTTAGATCGGATCCGGGCAAAATTCAATGGTGCCCTTTATAAACAGAACTCCTAATTGATGTCCTAAATATCACATCTCCCATATTCAACCATTGTTGTTCAAATGAGATGGGATACCGTGGGTTCAAAACAACTACTTAGGGAGCATCATGCATGCCCTAACGAGTCATCCTCGAGTTCAGATATGCCACTATATAAAGGCATGCTCATTCCCATAAAAAATGCTAGGGGTGCAACTTAAGTGGATTGGAAGGTCAACCCAATCCTAACACAACTTTTACAGTTCGGGTTGGGTTTCATTCAGGTTCATTTGGGCTTGGGTTTAATTAGGTTAGGGTTTACTTGGATTGGGTTCGGATTGCCCAACTTTTTCAAGTTTAATCTTGTAACAATTTAGTTTCCAAGAAATCCTAAAAAAATTAAGCCAAGTAGCATCAAAGCTAGCTAACTTTAATTTCATAAATCCATCTACTATAAAGCTTTAGGATTTAGAGACTACAAATATAGGCTGACTAATCAAAGCCTCTTATTTCCTAAAAACTTAAGTAATTATAAAGGGTAATTTATTAAAAAAAAAAAATATTAGAAAGCATGTTGGTTTTTGGACTTGGCTCACTTGGGTGTAGTATGAGCATTAATTGGTATGGGTTACAATCTGGATAGATTGGGTTTGGTTAGTTGGGTTGGGTTGGGTTGGGTTGGGGATGGACGGGCAAATGATCAACTCAACTCAACCCAATCAATGAACGGGTTGAAATTGAGTTGGGTTCGAACGGGTTATAACTAAAAGAAAAACTCACTTGTTCGGGTTTAAAGTCAGGTTGGACATGGACGGGTTCGGATTGGCCCAACCTAAGTTGCACCCCTAAAAACTGCAACCGATCCTTAGCCAAGAAAGATTTACCTTGTAATTCATCTTCCTGGGTTAAGCCCCAGTTTGGTATTGTTTTTTTTTCACTAAAAACTGTTTCACTTTAAAGTTAAGTAGTAAAACAGTGTTTGGTAACAATAAAATATACTGCTTATTTTAAAAGCAATGGTTTCCAGATAGCACCTTTTAAAAATTGCTTTAATAAAAAACGGAGTTGAGCGTTTAGAATATTTTTAATTCATGTAATAAGCTTATTAGTTTTAAACAATGACATTATTTATCCTTGTAGACATTGTATTTACACTAGCTTTCATACTCTCAGTATTTTTGATTTTGGATCTTCCAAATCATTCTCTAGGCCTGGCAATTTCTGACACGACCCGATAACCCGACACGACATGACACGAAATTAACAGGTGTTTGGGTCGACACGATAACGAATCGAGTCGTTATCGGGTAACCCGATAAGCACCTGTTAAGATAACGGGTTGGTTCGGGTATACACGTGGGTAACACGATACACGATAAGCAGAATATTATTTTTATAATTTTATAACCCTAAAAAAATAATGTAATAATTATATACATTAATTTTACAATTTTATACCCCTAAAAATTATAATAAATATATATATATATATTAAATTAACTATAAAATTTATAATAATTATACCCCCAAAATATTAAGTCTATCTATAATAATTATATATATATATATATATATTAAATTTTATAAAAACTATAATAATTATTAATTAATAATTTAATATGCATGAATATGATGCATTGCATTGCATCCATTGAAATTTGATGTGATTTGTTTCCATTCAAATTTCAATAATGAATTTCTTGCCGTTGCCAACTTGCCGCCCTTTTTGAAAAAAAAAATGGAGGGAAAATGAAAATGTTAAGAAAAGTTGAAAATAAAACAAAAAAGTGAGGGAATTAGGGAAAGATGTTGGAGGGAAAAGTGAAAATGATAAGAAAAAGTTGAAAAGGAAACAAAAAAGAGAGGGAAAAATGAAAATTAATAGAAGTGGTAAGAAAAAAAAAAAAAATTTTTTAAGTTATTAACTTTTTATCACACACATGACTGTCATGACATATCTCACTATTTTTATAATGACACACGTGACACGTGATGTATGTACTATTCCGTGTACCAGTCAATTATAATTTATACGTACAAAATAAATAGATTTAAATCTACTTAATAAATATATATATACACACACACACACGGAACTTGATTGATGGCATACGAATTCTCCAAAACTAATTTCAACGATCCCAACCGTCAAACTTGTTTGTATATGCTTTGAGATCACATCAGCAAAAAATCATAAAAAATAAACATTCAGAGATCAAGTAACGGGACAAAGCTTTTCAACGGTTATAAACGAAAAATCACGATTTAACGGTTATTTTAACTCCGATTTTGATGATTTTTTATAACTACACTCCTTGACCCTATATGAATACAATGAATGAATTCGATCTTCAATTTAAAATATTTACACAAGTGGATACCACAAAATCTTATGTTATACTTAATGAAAGTATAAATAAACTCTAAGTGTTAGTCAATCTATCGTTTTACGAATTCTCCAAAACTAATTTCAACGATCCAAACCGTCAAAATTGTTTGTATATGCTTGGAGATCACATCAGCAAAAAATCACAAAAAAAAAACATTCAAATATCAAGTAACGGGACAAAGCTTTTCAACGGTTATTTTAACTCCGATTTTGATGATTTTTTATAACTATACTCCTTGACCCTATATGAATACAATGAATGAATTCGATCTTCAATTTAAAATATTTATTCAAGTGGATACCACAAAATCTTATGTTATACTTAATAAAATTATAAATAAACTCAAAGTGTTAATCAATCTATCGTTTTATGAATTCTTCAAAACTAATTTCAACGATCCAAACCGTCAAAATTATTTGTATATGCTTGGAGATCACATCAGCAAAAAATCACAAAAAAAAAAACATTCAGAGATCAAGTAACGGGACAAAACTTTTCAACGGTTATAAACGAAAAATCACGATTTAACGGTTATTTTAACTCCGATTTTGATGATTTTTTATAACTACACTCCTTGACCCTATATGAATACAATGAATGAATTCGATCTTCAATTTAAAATATTTACACAAGTGGATACCACAAAATCTTATGTTATACTTAATGAAAGTATAAATAAACTCTAAGTGTTAGTCAATCTATCGTTTTACGAATTCTCCAAAACTAATTTCAACGATCCAAACTGTCAAAATTGTTTGTATATGCTTGGAGATCACATCAGCAAAAAATCACAAAAAAAAACATTCAAAGATCAAGTAACGAGACAAAGCTTTTCAACGGTTATAAACGAAAAATCACGATTTAACGGTTATTTTAACTCCGATTTTGATGATTTTTTATAACTACACTCCTTGACCCTATATGAATACAATGAATGAATTCGATCTTCAATTTAAAATATTTACACAAGTGGATACCACAAAATCTTATGTTATACTTAATAAAAGTATAAATAAACTCTAAGTGTTAGTCAATCTATCGTTTTACGAATTCTCCAAAACTAATTTCAACGATCCAAACCGTCAAAATTGTTTGTATATGCTTGGAGATCACATCAGCAAAAAATCACAAAAAAAAAAACCATTCATAGATCAAGTAACGGGACAAAGCTTTTCAACGGTTATAAACGAAAAATCACGATTTAACGGTTATTTTAACTCCGATTTTGATGATTTTTTATAATTACACTCCTTGACCCTATATAAATACAATGAATGAATTCGATCTTCAATTTAAAATATTTACACAAGTGGATACCACAAAATCTTATGTTATACTTAATGAAAGTATAAATAAACTCTAAGTGTTAGTCAATCTATCGTTTTACGAATTCTCCAAAACTAATTTCAACGATCCAAACCGTCAAAATTGTTTGTATGTGCTTGGAGATCACATCAGCAAAAAATCACAAAAAAAAAAACATTCAGAGATCAAGTAACGGGACAAAGCTTTTCGACGGTTATAAACGAAAAATCAAGATTTAACGGTTATTTTAACTCTGATTTTGATGAATTTTTACAGCTACACTCCTTGACCCTATATGAATACAAAGAATGAATTTGATCTTCAATTTAAAATATTTACACTAGTGGATGTGGATATCACAAAATCTTATGTTATAATTTATATACTTAATAAAAGTATGAATAAACTATTTGGAAAAGGAGGTAATATATTTTTATATGGTATAGTATTATTATTTTATTTCTTTTCATAATTATTTTGTTTAACTTTTCATAATTGAATGATTTTTAATATTTGCTTTTTCTATACATAGTTTATGCGGAAGAGAGTTCTGATGTGGAAAATCTTACTGAAAACATCTTCAACATAACTCTTGAAGGCAATAGATCAAGCCAAAGTTCCAATACAATTTCATGATGATCGATGTAAATTGAAGGTTTTGTAAATGAAGGTGTAAACTTTTGAGAAAGACTTACAATCTTAAAAACAAAAACTCTTTATCCTTGCACATTTAATATTTGCAATAGATTAGTAGTGTATGTATTATTTTTTTTATTAGGCTTTTATTTTCGAGAGTAGATATAGTACTTGAATGAGAAATGTTTTAATGTTTTGAAGTAATATTTATGTGGCAATGTGTGGTATGTGCAAATTTAAAAAAAAAATATATTTTTCTTAACGGGTCATAACGGGTCGGGTCACTTTACCCGTTGGGTAAAGTGACACGACCTGTTAAGGACCCGTTAAGATAACGGGTGTGACACGACACGACCCGTTAAGATAACAGGTGTTACACGAAAACGATACGAACACGATAGACACGACCCGTTTGCCAGGCCTATCATTCTCGCAGGAGGTCCGAACCTTTTTTTTTTTTTTTTTTCTTCTAATCCTTCGATAAAAAAGATTCATTATCTTCATAAACAATTGGAGGTAGAACCAATAAAGATTTCTTTTTCGATTCATCCCCGGAGTTGAATACCTCATTCAAGAATAACATTTTTAAAATTACAGTTTATTAGACTCTTAACTACTTTATTTTGCCACTAATTATTCTTAAAGCACAACATAATTACAATTTATTTAAAAAGCACAACAATCTCAAACTGGCCCTAAATCTAACTTAAGGCATTAGAGGACTTTTAAATGTAGTGTGACAATGTCTTATCTTTCATTAGATTTCTTGATTGCAAAGGCACCAAAGTAATTCTACGCTTGTGCGGACTGCGTTAGAGAAAAAAAAATTAACAATTTTGCATGTTTTATTGGCAAGACATTATACTCATTTTTTCATAATATTCATTTTTAACATAATTTTGATATGTTTCTTTTTATTCTTTTTTGGTTTTCAACGCGTCCTATTGTACACAAAGAGATGTAAAGCGACATTAATTAATTACTTATTAATTAACCCGTGAACATGCATGATCAGATGTTTAATTCAACATTGTAAACATGAATTTTCCTGAAACACGAACACGTGTACAAAATAATATTTTGTATTAATGATTTTGGGGTTACAATCTCTTTTACAATTTGATCATCTGATTCTATCTTCGTAAGTGTAGATATGTGGATGGGCTGTTGATCCAAAGGGCCATCGGGGCTTGGTCTAGGGATGAACAGTTGTGCGGATTTGTTGATGTTGTTGATCCAAAGGGCCGTCGGGGCTTGATCTTAGGATGAACGGTTGATGAATGGATCTTCAAGGGCTTTTGGGCTTGATCTTGAAGAATGGTTGTGTGGATTTGTTGATCCAAAGGGCCGTTGGGGCTTGATCTTAAGATGAACGGATGATGAACGATGAACACTTTCTTCAAGGGCCGTTGGGGCTTGATCTTGAAGGTTGAGGGAAGTTTCTTCAAGGGCCATCGGGACTTAATCTTGGAGGAGGATTTGACGAAGAGCGAATAGGGCTTTCTTGATCCTTCAAGATTTGCTTGAGAGCTTTAGAGTTTCAAAGCTTCAACGTTTTGGTGTGATGTGAATTGGTGAAGTGAAATGAATGAAATTGGCTTCTATTTATAGACTTTTTAAAGGCCTAATTTTGAATATGATATTCAGATGAAATAAAAGAGTCTACCAGAGTTAGATCTTCTTTCATGATCAATTTTTCGAATAGTGGGTGGTCTGCTAGAAGTCCTTTTTGGAAGGCTGCTCTAACTATCGAGTCGTTGCATCCGACTATCTTTGCCTTCTCTTCTTTAAACCTCTTCACATAGTCATGAAGCGACTCCTTTGGGTTCTTTTTGATGTTGAACAAGTGGTCGGACTTCTTATTGATCGAGTGCTAGGATGAATATTCTTTGGTGAAAACCAAAGAAAGTTTGTCGAAACTCCAGGTAGATTGTGGCGGCAGGGTGTAGAACCAATCTTGCGCTTCGCCTTGTAGAATGATGGCGAATATTTTGCACATGAGATCATCGTTGTTTCGATAGAGGATCATTGTGCTTCGATAGTGTTTTAAGTGTCTCTTCGGGTCTCTATCCCCTTTGAAAGATGTGAAATGTGGCATGCTGAACTTGCATGAAGGCTCTGCCTACTCGATCTCGTCTGTGAAGGGTGACCTGCTTATGTTGGTCATGTCTCATCATAGTGCCTTTTCAATGACCTCGTTGCGTTGGAAATCGCACAATCACTTGGTCAGGAACCTTTCTAATTCTTCTTGAATTTGCCTTTATTGGGGTAGCAGAACTTTCGGCTGCCCCCAATCGTGACCTGCTGGTCTAGGTTGCTCTTCTATTTGTTTGGCTCATCTATGTTGCGGTTGCGGTGTATATGGTGCGTTCCTAGCAGGCGAACGAGTTCTTCATAGGCCACTAGTTGAACTTGAACCGGATTAAGTGACTGCTTCTCTTCGTCCGTCATACTACTGATTCCGATGTGAGATAAAGGATGCTCTTTACGGGCTTAGCCACAAATGAACACTTCGCTTGGAAGGTTGCTCATGTTGATTATCAGAGTGTGACCCCAACTGTGAGTATATGCTCGTCCGTGGGCTTAGCCGAGAGTGCACACTCCTCTGCGCGTTAAGACGGGAGTATACGTTATCTCGGGGGACCAATCGGGAATGTGCACTGCCCGAACGCTCGGTTCGTGGTTGGTCGAGTGGCTGCTTGCCAGGACGCTGCTGGAGAGGTTTTTCGTCTACCCTTGTCCTACTTCGGGACACATCGTCTGGGGCACATTGCATCTTGGTGCGCTGCAAGAGCTAGTTCACCAAGGTCGTCTGTTGTATGAGGATGCTCGTCAACTCTATGACTTGTCGAGACAAGTGTTGTTCTCCATTTGGGTTAGAAGAGTTTGGAATGAATGTATCTCCTTAAGCACTGGAAGTGTGGTAAACTCCGAGCGCGAGATTTGAGTTGGAAAATGTCAAATCAGTAAAAAAATGTGGTGAAAATGCTCCCAATTCAATCGTCGGTCCGAAAATTTGGAGCCGAGATGGTTGAATTATTCTTTGACAAATTTAGGCTTCTTGGAAGGCCACAAGAGCAAGCTAGGCCATAGGAATGGGCTGCTCAGCGGGAACAGGCTGGGCCATGAGAGCAAGCTGGGCCGCGGAAGCAGGCTGGGCCGTGAGAGTAGGCTTCTCGACCGGAACAAGCTGGGCCTCGAGAGTGGGCTGCTTGGCGGAAGCAAGCTGGGCCACGGGAGTGGGTTACTCGGTGTGGCGCACGTGGGTACGAGGCTAGGGCTCGGCTTGGCAACGCGTTGGGTTCGTGTTGGGTTTGAGTGGCTCAAGTCCTCTTGCCTTGGGCTTGGGCCCATGTGGGCTTGAATGGCACGGCTTGGGTCGTGGTTATGGCGCCGTGGGATTTGCCAAAGGTGGCTGTCATGGTGGTCACCATGGTGGTTGCCACGGTGGTGCCTCGTTGGGGCGCCTCTCGACTCACAGCTATGTTAAGCCTTGTAGATCGTCGCGGTCCTAATCCTTGAACGTTGGAATTTCTGTTCGTCGAGGCTTTCGAATCTCTTGCCATTGTACATTTCTTTTACGTTTTATCAAAGGATTTTTGGAAATAAAAATTCCTAGAATATGAATATACGAAAAATCTACAAATAGGCAAAGAAACAAGAAACCTTAGATGTGAGAGTCTTTTACGAGCGTGTGACTCAACTCTCAATGAAAGCACCAATTTGTGGATACAAATTTCTTCCTCCTTTCTCTTGGACAAAATTGCACCTACAAAACAAATAACACCTTAGGTCAAGGCCAAGAGCCTCACGCACCCATGATGAATGGGGGGGGGGCTTTGGCCGAAGAACCTCCGATGCTAAAGTTAGAATTTTGAGGGAAAAGTGTTTGGAGAAGTTAGAGAGTTTTGCAAGAGAATTGGAATTGAGTTTTTGAGCGAATGAGAGGGCTTATGTAGGAGAAAAACTTGTGTGGGGCTTGGCATGCCACTGGACTTTGCTAAGTGGCATTACAATCCACTCAAAAATCACCATGTGACAAGTCTTAAATATAATTTTTTTCTCATTCTTTTATATTTATAATTCTCATAATTATTTTTTTCACTAATGAATATGCATCAATTTAATGGCTTATATTTTGTTCTCCCCCCCCCCCCCCCTTTTTTTTCTTTTCCCAAACATTCCCTCCAGTTTATGTTGCAGGGCATGCCTGCTTTCTTTAACTTCCCAAACAATCTCATTGTGTAATATTATTTGATTTATCTCTTCAAATATGCTCTTTACGAAGATTGAACCCTTTCCTCATAGCATAAGCATTGCGTACTTGAAAGGCTTCAATGTCAAAATTCACCACCATTCTAATTTTTACATCTTAAAACTCCATTGTCTCAGCAGCAACCTACCAATTAAAAAAAAAAAAAAAAGTACTACCACATTAATAAAATACTCATAGTAAAGAACGGAAAAAACTATTGTACAAATATGTGGGTAATTCGTATCAACATATTAACCATAACATTGATTAACATTTGAGCCCAAATATTAGATTAACATGTTAACGAAAACAAATAAAAAATTAGGCTAACCCTAATACACCTATATATATGGGTTATTCATGTCAAGTTCACATGATCAAATCAAGTATTGTATAAATAACGAAAAAACTTAAAGATTATTGATTGATTTCCATGACAAAAGTTGGAGAAAGTGATTTTGTTTAGGGTACATAATTTTTTCTGAAGAACAGTGAGAGAAAAAAGTCGGAGAGACAAAGAAGTGGGAGAGAGAAGAAAGTGAAAGAGTCCTGCAACATAAATTGGAGGGAATATTTGGGATGGATAATCGTATCTTGCCATCAATTGTCCTTTTTTTTTTAAAAAAAAAAGAAAGAAAACAAAAAAAATATCCATTAGATTGATGTATATTAATTAGTGAGAAATATAATTATGAGAATCCTAAATATAAAAGAATGGGAAAAAAAATTACATTTAAGACTTGTTACGTGGCGATTTTTTAGTGGCTTGTAGTGCCACTTAGCAAAGTCCAGTGGTAAGCCAAGCCCCACACAAGTTTTTCTCCTTATGTAGGGATGTGGCTAGCCACCTTGGGAGATGGATTGGCCACTTGGATGGTTTTGTGGGTTAGGTTCTTGATTTGCGATTAATTAGCTAATTAATGGAATAATTATTTAATTAATTAGCTAATTATTATAATAAAGGAGGAAGGATTTGGGGGTTATCTTGTGGAGAAGATATGATAAGGATGGATGAAATAGGTTGTAAATAAATACCTATTTGGGCACTTTTGACTTGATTGAGGGATGATTGTCCACTGCTCGCGCATAAGAGTTCCGGTGTGCCTCGAGGGTAATTTTGTCTTTTTGTACCCAAAAATCCACGTGTCGCCTATTGGTTATTTTTGGCTCCACAATGTGTAAATAAAGATTAAGAAATTGAACGATTCTGATTATAAAATTCTTACAATGAATACATGTTATCCTTAAGGAATGCAAGTATTTTCCATATAATTGTACCCATTAAATCTGTAACCGAGATAAAGGAGACTTAATTTGGAATAAGTTTATTCGCATTTTTATGACTGTTATAGATTGTTGGTCAATTTTGGTGTAACGAATCTTGTTAGGTTTAAAGTAGAAATATTTTTGTCTATCACTGGTTAGCACTTAGTAAGAAGATAAGTAGAGAAATTTTTCTGTGACAGGGATGTTAAGTCGATTATGTAGCATCATGCGTTTTAATGATTTTTTATATATCGATGTGTAATCAACCCGTCGGCAGTGTTGCATGTAGGTTTTCCTTTCCTCCACGTGAAAACGAAAGTATTTTCTTGACAAGAGCATCAACTAGCCGGTCTTGTGGACAGATGCCAACAAGTATGGCTTGTCTCCTTCTGCAATAACCCACCATGAAATTCTCTCCATGAAGCAAACTCACTGAAGTTTTCAGTTATGGGCATCATTTTCACTTCCCTGTATAATATTCTTCGCCACGGACTTATGCTGCAATCGATAATGTAATATACTATATATGCTTTCTAGCCATATTCATTATTTGCATATTGTATGCATCATGTAATATCTGATAGACTTAGTCGTTTAAATATTAAAATGTTTGGTAACGAGATGATTTTTAAATGAGTTGTATATATACGAAGGTGTGTGTGCGTGTATGTAAACCCTAGCTAGTTATAACCTGTAATTGAGACTCCATGACATATAGTGCTGCCCTATTTGAGCAGAGCAACTTATATTCTATTATTGTCACTTTCGGTCATGAAATTATTTTATTGGAATGTCATGTGGCAGTAGACTCATTTCATGTAAGTCCCATCTATTTGGAAGAGAGATTTTCTTACTATGTAATGGTAAATGTCTATTGGATGTATGAAACCCTTTTTTTTTTTCTTGTCAAAGGTATGAAACCCTTTTTGAACGCATGAAAAACATTTATTGGGCAGCTGACACTATTGAAACTATCTCTTCATTACAAAGACTTACGTAGAACGAGTTCATCGCTATAGTAACTTCTAGTTCCAATTAAACAATGACATGCGTAAATTTTTAACACATAACATTATATTATTAGATTCTAACATCATATAATTATGAATCTGTTCCATGTAAATTGCTATCGGATAGAATCTCTTCCTATTTCGATCCTAATGAGATATTACTTCCAAGTGGTAAACCGGCTGACTACAATGTTTTGAGAAATACAAAGAAGACAGACTTCCCTACTTGGCAATTGCTTGCTAAACTGCCACCGTCACCGGTTCACCCCTTTATTGTTTTACACAAAAAGTGGATAATATATTCGCTTTTCGTGGACAGTTGGGCCAACCAATGGTTCCAGAATATTTTTTTATGCTTGCGACAAGGGACGCATTAAGAGAATATGGAACAACAGGAATACAACCAAGAGAATATGAGAGAAAAGGTGTGTACAAGGCTTATGTTTTTTTTTTTTTTTCCTTTTTTGGGGAAACTTACAAGGCTTATGTTCTTTTCGAGAGAAATTTGAGATTAAAATTTTACTTTTATTTATAGTCATTGTCATTTGCTTAATTTTATCTAATCTCATTGGTTTACATTTCTCGTTCTACGTACTCTCATTTTGTCTTCATCTTTGATCTGATAATTGAATCCGTGTATTTTCTTAGCCATTGTTTATAAATCATATACGCAAAAAGATCAACTAAATTGAAAATTTTTAATCATCTTACATTACTAATAGATGAACAAACAAAGTGTTTTATAAAAACAATGGATTATCACATTATGGCATTTACAAAGAGATTGATATTGTATTCTCCACTAAAATAAACGCGTCAAAATTTATAGGTTAAATATGCGAAAAGGCAGCTGTCGACGTGTCGTCCGATTGCCCCGAATTGACATCAGCCTTTTGTCAAGAAGTGCACAGGGCACTAGAGCCAGCACTTTCAAGTTTCGAAGTACTTGGCCATACTTTGGTGTCCGAGTTAATGTCAGGGATTTAATTTCAAATTTCTAATGATTCATATCAAAATATAGGAATTTTTATTTTATTTTATTATTACAAGCGATATTACTACTTTACGTGGCATTAAAATCTTCTCCGTTAAGAGAATCCACAACTTACTGATAAGAGTGTTTAAGTTGTACATGTTAGCAAGCTAATGCAACACTAATCACTTGTTTTATCAATCTCACAACATGATCTCATAATTCGTACTATTAATAATTTTATTTCGTCATTCAAACTTCGTGCTTGCAAAAGATTAGCCAACTCAAACAATATTTAGTCATCTAGATATGATCAAGGAATACAACATAAGCATTGAGTTGGGAGGAATCTTGGAGTTCATGGAAGGGAGATGCACAAGACAGAGCAGACAAAAAGGGGATTTCGTCACGAAATTTTCGTGGAATAAGCCAGATGCTGCTCTTAGCCTTGTTTTTCAAGTATTATACAATAAACACAAAACCTTGGACTCAAATTCTCAACAGTCAAAACCTAGTGACGTTCGTACAATTCCAAATTCACGTTAGAGGTATCTTCCTCGGGAAGAAAACGATAACTAAGGCTCCTTTTGTGCTAGAGATTGTAACAAAGCAGCGCATACCGCGGCTGGTCTTGTGCTTAAAGAGGAGGGCCGTTGCTTGTGGGATGCTGTGATTAGGGGTGATTTTCGTCCGAGTCAAATTGGAAACAAGCATTTCAACACCAATCCAAGAGAGTTTCGGAATCAAATAATAGTTCCAATTTCAGAATTGAATTATTGAATTTTCAGTACATAATTTGGATATCCTACATTTTGTAAGACAAAAAAATTTCAGACTTTTATGTATTAACCATACAATATTTTTTTCTGAATTTTTGCAATATTTGTAGGTTTATGTATTAACCATACAATATTTTTTCCGAATTTTTGCTATATTTGTAGGTTGTTCCAATTGTCATCCTAATCTAAAAAAAAAATTCGTTCAAAAATGTTAGGACTCGGAACAGAAATTTTCAGCTCGGATTGAAATTTCCAATCCAACTTGCACCCATAGCGTTGATCCATGTTGACTCTTTGACCTCTAAGTGCAGACGTTAATGTTTACACTAAAGAATGAGGAAAATAAATTGGTATCAAATTCGTCATCTAGGAACTTCGAACCTAAGATTTTTAGTGAAGAATAATACTGTTGGATCATAATACTGAGTGACATTTAATCATATCATTAATCATCAACTTTGTGTCTATTATTCCCTCTAACATTTCGTGTGTTGATCAATTAGTATTCATCAATGTAGTCGAGTTAACTAAAGCAATATGCTTCCATTTTTACTTAAGTTCGAATATTTCTTATTTTGGTTAAATTAGATTATAATATTGCTCTAAAACAAGGAAATAAATAAAATCAGAATTCAACGGTCTAATATATGAGACTGGGCTTTTAAAATTTGAGAAAGGCCCAATAGGAAAATGAGATACATTTGAAACTCTAATAATGGCCTCAAATTGGACAAATGTAACACCCAATTTATCGCTCGCATTTCTTTTTCTTCCGTTTTTCTTCATATGGTCGGAAGTTCCTTCCGCAGCTATCTTCTTGTTTCTGTCCGTTGATTCTCCTTTAATTATTCAATGAAAGTCTTATGGGAAAAGCAAGGAATGCGGAAGAGAAGAAAATCGAAGTGGAAAAATTAATTTTCATTTCGTATCACAAACTCAGTTAAGGTCGGATTGCAGTTAGAGCAAACGTTGCGAGAGGGCTTGAGACAGAGAGACACAATGGACACCATTGTAGACGAGCTGCGTACTCGAATCATGGACCTTTTTTCATTCAGGAGTGGTATGAGGAATGTACAGCAATTAGAGGGTTCAAATGTTGAGTTTTTGGCTCGAGAAATATGAATCAACTCAGACATGACACAGATGATAAATTGGTTGGGTCATTGTGAAGACATCCATACGGTTAACTTAATTGATCGGATTAACCACTTAATACAACGGTCTACTAGTATTTCCTTTTACTTGTAATTAAGAAATCTTAAGTTCAATTCTCGTCAAAGGATAATTTGAACCAAATTATTGCTGATCCATTGTGAAACTTAATCCACTCCCCACCCTCTCTCTCTCTCTCTTTCTCTCAATATAGATAACATCGTTTGTTCAAAAAAAAAACATTAAATAAATAAATTGATCGGATTAAGGTTCACTAATACTTGGTACGAACTTGAATGGTACATTACCTAATCACGCAATGGCACCGCGCGGTTCAGTTGTCATGCATAAAAATGGCCTGGAAAAGGGGTAGCAAATGACATACTTTACTTCTTTCGTTCACCATGAATAAATAAATGGAAACAAAGAAAACTAAGATCTCAATAACGTGTTTTAATTCACCTTGTCGGCTATCTTTCCACTTGTAAAAGTGAAATTTCTTGTTCAGTAACACTATCATGTCAAAGATGATGCATCTGTCGTTATGAATCACACGCAGGTTTGGTCAAGTCATGAAAAATGTAACAAGAAATGCAACTTCTCGGACCCTAATTGCGACATTCAAGCTGCAATTCATGAATCAAATAACGCTAAAAATACTAAATACCTTGTCCAATAGCAAAGAATAATGCTCCTCTTGTCTCTCTTTTAACTAAAAGAATTACAGAATCAAACGAGGTGGGTACAAAAGTGGGAATACTCCCCATATAAAGAACGAACAAATAGTAAGATCTTTCGATTACCTGTACCTCTAATTCCTTCCTCCCTCAAGATCACGGAGGAAGAGCGAGACTACTGTATCTGATGATTTACAACCTTTTGATTTGCTGGCCAGAAAGTGTACAAAAAGCTAACTGGCAAAATCAGTATTTGATCACATGGTGGCGCAACCAAAGATCGTACATGACCATGTGAAATGCATCATATTTGACAGGAGGTGAATTCCACTGGAAGTGCTGCTGGACCTGAAAGAAGAATCATGACACGAAAAGAAATTTTTAGTTACCTACAATTAAAAACAAGTGTTCCCAACACACACGCACGACATCAAAGGAAATATATTCATCACATAATATTGAAGAGTGTAAGATCAACATACAATGACATTTTCTAGTTCTAAATGAAAGCATTTACCTTAACCAAGTTTTTGTGAAGCGTAAGAAACTCTGAATAGGGTATGTCCTTAAGAATTTGTTTAAGTTGATATACATCCTTCTCCGTAAGTATAACAGCAAATTTTCGCCAATCGAGAATGTCATTGAATGGAAGGTCATAGTAATTTGATAATATCACTGCAAGAAATCAAACCAAACAGTGGACAAACAATTAAGAGGACTTTTAATCGTATACATTACATTCAAGCTAAAAGAAAAAGGATAAATTAAGATAGGGAATTGCAATTTAATATTTCAAAAAGCTAATCACCATCGCCTCAAGTTTCTGTCCATATGTACATCCCTAAGAAAAAAAAAAAGTGTAGCTGCATTCGAGAACCACATTTACTTGTCATCATGTTCGAAGAACAATGACTGATGAGTGAAATTAAAGAAAATATAGACACGCGGCACACACCCATTTGATAAGCAAACAACATCAGTCAAGTGGCACAGTCAACACAGATTTGAGGATGCATCCATTGAATAAAAATGAAAACAATTCGAAAGTTATAGGCACAAAAAAGAAAGAGAAATTGTAGAGAGAGACTGATTAGCTTGAAATCTCTGTTCAAAATTAAAAATATTTTCAAGAAGAAACACCGCAAAGAGATTAAAATTTCTTACGTGAAGGCAAACTTTCTGATCCCCCTAGCATGGATAAAGGTGTCTGTTTGCTTTCAATTCGCCTCTACTCCTCTTTTTTCTTAAATAATATGGCTATATGATTCGACCATTGACATTCCCAATTCAAGCCAAGAATAGATGATAAACACCATTACATAAATCTCACTGCAATTTTCAAGAAACAATAATATCTGAATTCTTACCAGGAATACATCCATAATGGATTGAGTCAGTTGGGCGAGCACTGTTAACCTGCGAGCCACCAGGGCATATGCAGAACTTGGTTTCATAAAACTTCCTTTGATATAACAAATTCCCTTCTGCCCTGTTTATTCTGTTGTTCAATATATAAAGCTCTGTGTCATTCTCCCATACTCGTGCCAGTATAACTCTAATTTTGGAGTTCCGATGACCGGCCCAAAAACCGAGGGTTGTCCTGCAAAGCATGCCTCCTACTAATTAATGAACTTGTGTTAATAGGCTCAATCTAGTGGCAATAAAATTATAATTACCCTCCCGTCTGCACAGGTGTCAACTTATGAAACATATCATATGATAGGTAGGCCAACACCCATGAGTATGGAAATTAATCCAAAAAGAAGTAATAACATATTGTTTGTGCAAGTCAATAAGTGCATAACAGAGCATATATATACATTAAACGCATATCCTTCTATATTACCTGTTCTCCACATCGTTTCCTCCGGCTGGAAGAGCAAATGGCTGAAGTACTTGAGGAAGGGCAACATCTTTGTGCGGAATGAAACCAACATCATAGCTAGGGGAACACACAACTCGAATTGAGTTTTTCACAAGAAGTGGAAGCCCTTCGGTTGCCCTCACCCCAACATCATGACATGTGACAAAGAAGTGGTCAGCGCCCAAGGTTCGGTTCCAGTAAGGATACTTGGATATCAAGCTCTCCACATAGTCCCGAACAATTATGGTCATGTTTTCATAAGATGTACCCTGCATAATCATTATAAACCAACATATGAAGATCAAATTCAGAGTAGGAGATTGGTCAATCATATCCAATCACGTAGTGTTTCAGTGAGTAACCATTTATCAGTATCTATCTCCTGTATGCTACAATCAGACATTACCACGCCCATTTGAGATGCATCAACCCTAGACTAAAACATAACGCAACTCTTCGAATAAGTTCGCATTTGCAAATACGTCTAGTAAGTCGTTAGTACATAGCCCAAAACAACCAAATACTTGAATGCAATAACGATATCCTAAACCCAAAAATAATAAGATGAAACAAATCGAAATCCACAACAAATAAAGGCATGACCACTACAATGTAAAAAACTAGAGTTTCACTTCCCCTGACAAACACAAATCACAACTAGAACTGAAAGCAAAATCGCGGCATCCATAATTTCAATGGCTGTAGTACCATGTCCCTTTTAGCATTGTAAAACTTACAACTCATCCAAAATCATGCCAAACAACGAAAATATGAGATTTCTCCGATTCACAGCAACAAGGAAAATCACAATCTCTATCAGCTCTACTTTCCCCGCAATTTTCTCAGCAGCCAAGCAGTCCAAAACAAAAACAAAGTGAATCCGGATCGGAATGAGTTAGAGTGAAACAATACCTTGCCTCGCATTTTGTGGGAGGAGATAGGGATGAAGAAGAGGTGAGCCTGATCCGGATCGTCGGTTCGGAAGTGACTTTCTCTGATATTCTGAAAGAAATAGCCCTCGCTGGCGTACTTACCGGTGAGCTTCCTCGGCGTCTGGTAAAACGTGTTCGGATCGCCGTCCGGGTAGATGTAGACCTTGAATTTGGCTTCCATCTCGGCGAAATTCAACCGGAACACCTCCGGCGAGTGGTAGATGTCGGAGAACTGCTCATTGTCTGCGTCGTCGTCGTCGGAGGAGATGTAAGTGGTGGTGGCGGTGGTGGGGGAGGCGTAGGCGGAGGGATGGAGGGAATTGAGGGAGAAATAGATGAAGGAGAGCAAGGTAAGGATGGCGAGAGTCAAAAGAGATCCTTGTAAAGAGCACAACATTGGAGACGACGACGACGACGACGGCGACTGCAACAGCGACGGCGACTTGAATTGCTTTTGCTTGCCCACACTCATCTGGGCTTGCTAACTTGCACTGGGGGCTCAGTGTCGAAGCACAGTAAGGTATGTACGCTTCGCTCTCTCGCCGCTGGCTTTGATATGGAATTTTGGAGCTGTAAAAATCAGGTCTTGATTCTGATTAAAATACAAAATTGGAGAAACTTTGATCTGTCTTTTTATTTTTATTTTTTTGCTTTTCTCATGGGGAATGAATGAATTCCCTTCAACTTTAACAGAGAAAATCCGTGAATTTCGTTTGTATTACACCGTAGATGCGTTCAGAATCAACACCTTGCAAAAAATTATTTTAAATTATATCTTTGGATATTTTTAAATCTAACCGTTGAATTTAAATCAATCATTGCAACTGACGAGACGAGTTAGACTTCGAAAAAAGACTAAGAGAGGGGCTACATTTGACCAGGCTAATGCCTCTTTGGCTAAATAATTGTATGGTGGGCTTCACACAATTAGCCTGGCTCTTTGGCCAAATAATTGTATGGTGGGCTTCACACAATTATAGTCTAGTCATAAATCAGGCCATTTTTTTGCTTTTGGATCTTTAACCATTTCCATTGGAGATCGCTTAAGTATCCATATGTTTAAGCTTCTTGGATTGTCTATATTCAGTGAACTTGTTCAACAAACAAGTACCCGTACATTCCCCACGTATTCAATGTCTAGTCGACATTCCAAACGACTAGGAACTTAGTTTAAGGTCTAAGTGACTATGGAATAGTCTCCCTGCCCTAACCTCATTTAGGACATTGCTTTCATACCTTAAGTCCTATAAACTCATTCACAGTATATTATCTCTATAGTATAATGCCAAACCCATGAATGAAAAGTCAGCATAACAAGGCAGGCATCATTTTGAGGATCAAGAGGGGTCAGATCTGCTAGAGATGCATTGGGATAAGCCCAAATTTGTAGTACACCAATTCAATGGATGCATGTAGGCGCAGTGCTACATCTTTACTAATAGATCAACAACGAAGGATATATCTTTTCTAATTGCAATGAGCCAAGTACAAGCGCAAAGTTGAACTCAGATATAGAATTTTCGGATTCCATAACCTTTTCAAGGGTCTCATTTGCATATAGCATATGGAAGATTATAGATATACTCAAAGGGTAACACCTTCGGGATATATTTCGACTAGTAGACCAAAGCACTGTCAGAACAATGCCTGAACTTCAGGCTAAGGCATAAACGAGTTTCCCAAGATCCTGCATCTCAAATTCCGTCTTCAAGTGCGAGGCAATTTTCTCAAGCTCTTCTAGAGTCTTAGTGAGATTCATGTCAACGACATAAACTGTAACTCTAGCAATTCAAAATGAGACTTCATAGTTTAACACTCAAAGGTGTAATTCATATCCCTAATTGAACAAATAATCACTTAGATGGGTACACCACATTCGTCGGATTGCTTCAATCCATAAAATGAACGCCTTAAACGAGTTGAGAGGGTGTTTTATGGTTTGGAACTATTTAAACCAGTCCATGTAATTCTTCGGGTACTTACATGTAAATCTCCATATTAATATCCCCATGGAGAAACACTAACCACATTCGTAATGCTGCAATCACTCACAGGGCGTTTAAGAGAAACCTTGCGCCATAAGGTATGCATCATATCACATTGTTTCATTCATCTTATTATGCTTCCTTTCCCACTTGTAACGCAACAGGGTTACCTTGGGTAGCGTAGGAACTACGAGTCCAAACACATTTTGGTAAGGAATTAAACCTGAATTTTAATTTCAGTTGTCCAATTAGTTCTACGTTGTCACTAATCAATGGAACACAGTTCGATATCGTCCCTTTTCATTTATGTCGGTAGCTACCATTTAAGTGAAAACATCATCGATGATAATCTCATTCCAATTCCATTATCTCGTACAAACTAGTATACTGGACCAAGAACTTCAAGCCTCAAGAGTAATCCGAATTAATCTCATGAGATGGAAATGACTTGAGACAACGATCAAGTATAAATTCATTTTGTGTCGTGACCTTTCTCTTCTAAGGAAGTGAATCCTATGAACTGAGTGATTTGTCGTGCTTTAGGCCGAGACAGATTGATTGGCTATCTACCGATGTATTCGACCATCCAACAGGAGTGGCCAAACATTCCAATAGGAACGGCACACCCGTCGGGGATGTTGACTCGACCTTTGTTAAGTACTTATATCCTTGCAGGCACGTTTGCAGCTGGTATATGATCTCATCATTTTAGCTAAATCAAAGGAATGTGTTTGGAGCAACATTCTGAAAGTTAGAATACATCGCACTTGCTTATTACACTTATGCGGTACGGGAATCGAGATGACACATAGTGGGAAACGTTCACGCAAATTCATGCCATTCTATAGGAACATTGACGTTCTTATCTCCCCTTAAGAAAGGGAAGACTGTCTCATTGAAGTGACAATCCGCAAATGAGCAGTAAAGAGATCGCATGCAATGGCTCTAAGAGAGCTATTATGAAGGAGAATCATAATCGACAAAGATTCACAACCTTATATTGGTATGTTGCAACGTCGCAACTTGGCACATTGAATGCACCCCAAAAAGCGTAAGTACAAAACGTCAGGTTCGTACCCAGTAACCAACTGTAACATCGAATAGTTTAGGTGGCAATAGGCCTCAAGGTGGACCAACATAGCTGCGTACAAAATTGCATAGCCCTAGGCAGAAACTGAAATCATGGTGTGTTCACCAAGGTTCATGGGATCAATTAAATTGTGCTTTATGATCACTCTGCGAGGCTATTTTGGGGTGAACATGGGAATTCGATGTCCAATTATAAACCTCAAAGACATACAATACTTATCGAAGAATCTTCAATATAAACTCTCCAGAATTATCCAGTCTTCCAGACTTTATAGGATAATTAGGGTGGTGAACCCTTAAAGTCGGCCAAGAGGTTTAGCAGCAATGTGTATGGACAAACATGTGACTAGTTTGTTGATTCATCAACCAAAATCATAAGTATTTATATGGTCCACATTTTGGTTGGATTAGTCCACATATATTCCCTTAAATCCACTATGAAAGAAGGGTAATTTCATATCTTTGCGAGAGATGATTTAAAAATCAAATTTCCCAACTGAGCAGTGATGAGTCAATATTATACCATATATTTTACCCTAGTCTTAGTTATAGTTTATTGATTATTTTGATAGAATTTTGATACTTTGTTATATATTTTCAATGTAGGACATTTGATTTCCTCAGGAGAAAAAAGTAATCAAATGGATGAATTTTAGAGTGATTCCAAATGGAGGATGTTCATGACCCTTTCAAGATGATTGTATCAAAATTTCAGATTTTTCTACCAAGCCGTTTGACTGTGGCGATGAAATAAAGGTCCAGCGCCCAGCTTTCCCAAATTGACGTTTCTGGACGTTTTGGGTATTTTGGAGGTCAAGATGGCATAGTTTGAGGAAGATTCCTTCTGAGGATTTATTAGGGACGTCTCAAAATTTAAAAAGAGACCTTTTGGGACCAAATTGAAGTTGATTTGGTCAGTCAAAAGTCTAATTTTCTAAGAAGTCCGAATTCCAGTTCAAATAGGAAACCTTTTATTTCCTATTTATCTTATTTTATTTTGTTTCCTAGTTTTATTCTAAGACCTTTTAGGGTTTTATTTTGTAATAGTATAAATAAGGCTATTTAGCCATTAGAGGAGGACAACGCACGCATCAATTTGGAGAATTTAGCTGGGCATTGAAGTTTTGTATTTCAATGTGTTTTCTATCCTTTTTCTATTTCAATAAAATTCCTTTTATTTTATAGTTGTTCATAACTAATTTTCATTTGTTAGGGTGAAGTCATGATCCTTAGCATGAATATGTGATTTTATTAATTTGCTTATGAATGGATGCATACTTGCTTTGAATTATTAATCACCGCAATTAAACTATCTAATTGTCTTAGTGATTCACGACCATTAGGATTTTTAGACAAGTAATTTGATGCAATTTTTGTTGGAACATCACCCTGAAATTGAGGAAGGCTACTTGTGATTAGTAATTGTAAGTTCACTTAAGGCGAACATCACGCTCTTAAGGGTTGCATGGTTTTTCAAAGAGTTTTCACAAAGCTTAATGAGTCTTGCATGTTTATATTTGATCTGAACATCACAGACGGGTTGCATGTTAGATATACGTTTTCACTTGAACATCACGAGGAAAATATATATTAGGAAAACCTAACCTTCAAAGCATGTATGTAGAAATTCATAAGTAATTGGTAAAATTGCATAGGATTGTTAAGGGGACGGCGGAACCCTAGACTTTTACAATTTGGTTTTCAAAATGTTTTCCTTTGTTTTCTTTATTTTGCTAGTTTCTTTAACCTTTTTAATTAAATTCGTTTTTATTATTTTTAAATTCAAAATCAACCTTTTCCAATCTTTGTTTTCAAGTAATTAATTAAGATTTGGCTTGAGCTGCTATACCACTACAACCTTGTACTCTTGCAAGTATTTTTAAGTGTTTTTATCCCTACTTTTGTAAGTGGTAAAAATCTTATCGAGCAGGCTTGGCAAAGTGTGCTTGTAGGCACAAGATCCTTACTTCGATTAAGGAGATGCGTCGTGCCAAAGCAAATAAACTGCTCAATCCCTAGGCTCCAAGCTAGCCACATGTGGCGTGTTCCCAGTTGGGAGATAGCCCATTGGCCCCAAAACAAAGCCTCTGGCTCATTTTTGGAGGTGATGCAAAGATATTCCACTCTATTTTCTTCAATGGTTTCATTTATGATCAGTGTTCTCTTGAATATCCTTAAAACTCAACGACGTTCTTCCGGAACGGGGAAAATATAAGGTCTCTTAAATGGTAATGTAGTACCATTCATACAACGAGGAGCGTGCCAATGCTCTTAATCAGGTTGGATAGACCTGAAGTTGTTGCTAGAGATGTGATTTAGGTGTAAAATTAGTATGCGTGATATCACATTTATCCAAAAAACTAACTTTCCCACATTCGTACCTAATCACGTGTTTAATTGAATTTGGTCACATGTATACAAGAAACATGATTCAATTAACTCATTTTCGAGGACAATATTGATAACATAATCCATAACTAAAACAAATCCAAGAACATAGAAAAATGTTCACAAAGTAAACCAAAGTTACGAAGGGGATTCAGCCAACAAGGTCATTCATGTCAAAATTTTGTTTTTCCAACGGTGTTCAGTGGAGCAAAATCAGCCTCACATATTGACTACTAGAATGGTATTCCTCAACAACATTGGTAAGAGCACAAACAGGTGAATAACCAATGATCTATTCCATTAAGATGGAAGTAGAGGTTTGAGAACAATATCCCTTATTCTTGAAGTTTTAGGTTTTAGGTGCCAAGGATCATACTTTGAGCGTGATGCCACACCTTGGCAGGCCTTGATTCTACCATATGTTGTAAAAACAAACTCGAAGGACGAGAAAAGTATTCTCCAGTCAAAATTCTTTTGGATCTATAAACTTCATAATCGTACTAATTCATGGACGTAATCATGGTGTGCTTCAGGCAATATTTTTCATGATTAAACAGTTCGTAGAAGCGAGCTAAAGAGCCATGGAATCCTTGTTCGGGAGGTATTTCCCTTTGTAATGCTTCAAGCATAAGTCTTCGAATGAAGATCATAGCAGAGGCTTATTCAGCTCTTCCATGACATTGTTGGCTTCAATGGTTTCTCAGTTTCTTGATAGTCAAGTGGAGATTCACGTCTTGTACCCACATAAAGTGGTTTAAGTTAGAAACGTCCAAATAAGGGAAATTGAACTTGTGACGGTCTGACAATCACTAAATGGAGGGAACAGGATTGGGAATAATGCTATAGGCAATAAAACATCCATAAGCATCAAAGGTAGAACATTTGGATTCTAAGACATGGTTTACATGAAAAATGTCGGGTGTTCATGGGTGTATTTTTTTATGAAAACTTTATGTTTCAAAGGCACTAAATTCGAAACTACAAGTTCAATTTAGTTTATGAACATTTAGTTCATAAAAGAAAGGTTCCCGCAAGAACACAGAATGTTATATGTTGATTTAAGTGTAGTGGATTTGAGTTGCTTTGGGAACTCAAGTGTGAGAGCTTCGGGACTACGAAATGATGTCAACGGTTCAAAATAGAAAAATAAAATTTTGAATCGTTAATGTCCAAAAGTGATCTTCAGGTCAATAATTTTGGATTAATTATCAAATTAATGGACTGCTGGTCACTTTAATTAATTCAATAGATCAAGATCAAACAGGGTCAATCGTGGAAGCAAAAATAATGATAGGTGGGTCATATTAGCTTCAGTTGGCGATAGGCCAAGTGATAATTAAATTAGAATTAATCAACGTAAACCAAAGAGTCCCAAAAAGAAATAATTGGGTATGATTTATAATGTGGGCATGCCAAAAATTGGCATTGGGTTGAAAAAATAATGCAGCCTAGCCTTATTGGGCTGGCTACAGTGTGGGGACAGGCCCTGCAGCATGGCTACAAGTCATTGGGCCTCAGGGAAAGCTGCAAGTGCAGCCCAATTATGGTTGCAGGCTATTGGGCCAACCCTAAGATGAAGCCCAGCAGCAAAAGCTGCTAGTTTGGGCCAAAACGAGGCGCAGAAGCAAGCCCAACTGAAGGATGGCTTACAGGTTGACACTAAAAGCCCAGTAGAAGCTGGCTTTCAAGTTTGGGTCGGGGCAAGGCAAATCCAGCAGAGTAAACTGCTGGTGAGTTGGGCTAAGACGTGGGCGAAGCCCAGTAAGCAACGCGGGCCTGCTGCAGGGTAGCCAAGGGCACGGGACAAAGCCCAGCAGCATAGGGCTGTTGGTTTTGGGCCAGGGACACGGTAGGACATAATCCAAGAGAGCTGCATGCCTCTAGGAATTGGGCTAGGGCTGTGTGCCCATGTAACCCTACTAGGCTGAGGGCCTAGGTTGTTGTGCATGCACAGCAAAACCTAAAGGGTTGCTGCCGTGTGGTCTAAGGTGTCAAACAACGTTGTTCCCATGTGTGCTCCACGCAGCTGGGCTGCAGGTTGGAGACGGGGCTTGGTGGTGGTGCTAACGGCAGCGCGGCGAAGAGCCGCAGGTTATGCTGCAAAAAATCCCACGTTAAAATTATTTTTATTTTTTTTTCTTTTTCGACTTTTCTAGGGTTTGGAAAACTCTAAATTGCTTCTAATTTTGTTCGATGCTTTGACTCACAAATTCCACATAGCGATTTATAATTGAGTAATGCATGAACATGTGTGTGTATGTATGTGTGTGTGTATATATATATATTGACAAATATATGAACATATACAATATATATCGGAAGGTAAATATAAATGTAAGGGATTCATGCATCATGTGGAATGTTTTTATGTTTCATGATTGTTTCAAATATCTTCCTTTATTTTAAAAGAATCTAATTGGCAAAAAATAATTGAGCCTTTGAATTTGTAGAACATTCTTCCCTAAAAGCTGGAATTGCATCTCCATTGCATTGTATCATGTTCAACAAACAAAAATTAAACTGAGTCAATAGCATGTAGATCAATTCAATAAAATAATAAATTAATTATAAAAGAACGATTAAAACGTAATGCTCCCCTGATTAAAGAATAAACTTTGTTTAGCACAACATCAAGAGCGTGCTGATAATGTGTTGTAGGCATAATTTACTCAACAATATGGAGACCATAGAGAGAGGGGTGCATCAAAGTACAGATAAAGAGAGAGATGTGTAATTGTGAGGTGTGGTCATCTTACCCCATTGTGCCTTTATTATAGTAGTAAGGAAGGTAAATTCCTTACCCCAATAGGATTACAACTCTAATAGAAAAATATCTAGTCTAAGAGATATAGTAGAATCCCACAAGGATATCCCTAGATATGATAGGATTTACATAATCACATTCCTAATCTAATAGGACTGCCACAATAGTTATGGTTATTTTTGTAATAATCTTTTTCTTCTGTCGTACGGAGTTATCAACATATATAAAGCAAAATAGTCTTTTGGTTAACTTTTACAAGCATGACAAATGACGTTGCTTCACTAAAATGGTTGTTCCAGACATTAGCTTAGTCAAGTTAGCTAGAGCTGTGCTCTCACTTCCGCACACTCCAATATGGTGCCTGTTTCAACATATCATCTATTGGTGGGTTGGCCTATGGGTGTTGATCAAGTAAATTGAAAACCGCAGGCAGCTCTATATACAGAACCTTCACAAAGAGAGACGTGCACAGATATTGACCATCATGAAGTTTATGGAATCACAAAGTTGTATGGTTTTTAGGCTGTAACACATACAAGAAAATTCCGCCGGCAACTGAAACATTGAGCGACTCAAATTCCCCTGCCATTGGAATGCTTACAAGCTCACAGAGCCGACGAGATTTCTCAGACAGCCCACGTCCTTTACTGCCCAAAATCAAGCTCACTGGCATATTTGCGAATGAATCTGCAAGCTTTTGAGAAAGGTGCGACACTGGCTTCGATTTTTCTTCAGTTCCCGGATGGCCAGCTAGCAGCTTTAGTTGGAATTCGTTTTTCAAGGATTGAAGATGATTCCATGTACCAGAAACAATAGGGAGCTGAAATGAGGCTCCTCGGCTGGCTCGAAGTGCCTTCTCATTGAATGGATCACAACATCCAGGAAGTAGAAAAGCACCATTCTGTTAAACATCGGCCCCAGAAACATACATCTTTTAAACATTAATTAATACGGAACAATCAAACCACATAGGAAAATGCAATAGAAGCATTATAAGATAGCACCATAAAAAAGGGAACACAGAGAAGTATGAAGATACATCCCTAGTCCAGCTGTTTTGCCAATCGATCTAGTTAAACATGTTAAGAATATTTGAAGAGAAACTCTAAAGGCCATCAACGTACCACAGTCCTCCACAATGTACTAAACACGGCACTGGCAAACTTATTGGAATTAATTGTATACAAATAAGAACAACATTGGGAACACCAATCAAGCTCAGTCTATTCTTTGATGAGTGATGGAGATAACAGTTTTAATAAAACCTTGAAAGGATATGAAAGACTAGGAAAACCAAGAGAATAGCTTTTCAAAATAAAGAATAAATAAAAACTTGTACCAAGTAAAATATGAAGAGGAAAGAGGAGAGAAAAAATAAATAAAAATCTGAGGTTTACGACTTATTCCTTACCCATCCAAAGGCCATAGCTGATCTGAGCAGCGTACCAAGGTTACCCGGATCCTGCAGTGAATAACTTTTTAATTTTTATTGATTGTTGATGCAGATGCCCATAAAGTTAATGAAATCAAATGCCTGAAATTACAACCAGCAGATTAAACTACATTTTGGAACTAAGACATCAAATTTACATTTTTCTAAACGAAAAGATAAAGAAGCAGGGGAAACCAAATTTTATCACAATCTTTGCAATAAATAATAGATGAGTTACAGAGATGAGGAGAACTTAAAATGAAATCCATTGTTTCTTGTAAAAAGTAGGTCAAAGTATAGTATCGTTAATCTTTATTTTCTGCAGAATTGAAAGCATGTCATTTATTTGTGACATAAGGAAAACTTATGTAATTGATTTGCAGAATTTGAGACAAGAAAAAGGCCGCGCCATCAGAATATCCATTACTAAATGCTGGGATTCTATTTATAAAGCCAAATAGAAATGCGATGTTGTGCCTTTCCTTTATGAACAAGAACATACAAGAAATTGCAGAAGGCGCCAAACTAATCAGGAAATTTCCACTGAATGACTAAGCATTGAAATCTCAATATTTGATTTCTAGTAGACACTTCAAAGATTTTAGAGGAAAACCAGGCTGAATTTGTTTCCGTATTTATTTTTTGGGCAAAGCATTAAAAACTCTCTGAAAAATTCATAGTTGACGATACAATTGCTTCACATGACAGAAGACTAATCAGTGACCATACAGCCAAGAGGTACATGGTGACATCTTTAAACACGAAGGTGCAAGAATACAATACTTGAAAAAATTAACATGATCTAGTGTCAAGTCAGTGGAAGAGTCACCTGGACACCATCAAGGACTACAACTCGATGGGGAGATGGGAACCACGTCTTACAGTTTACCTCCTTTTGTTCAGCATCTATGTCTGAGAAACTAGTAGGAATTCTCATTAGAGCAATTGCTTCAATGGATTCAGTTGATTGCATCCCTGAAAGTTTTTTCATCACGACAGAACTCACTTGCACAATACGAAGAGAGAATTCATTAATCCATTCAGGGACCTCAGCTTTATCAAGTAGAAGCAAACAATCTATTATAACAGTTTTCTCTTGCGATGACTTTTGAAACCTGCATATTTCCCTGAAAACGAAATCTTCAGAATACATGACCACGTATTTTGCATATGAGACACCAATTATAGTAGAAATTGAATGTTATTATATAAATTTAAATTAAACCTTCTCTTCAGCTCCATACAAAATGACCAAAAAATGCAAAAACATACATCCAACAATACAATTATGCAAAAATCAAATCAAATAAACGAAAATAATAACAGGAGATGACATGCTACACGTACTGTGAATGGTTAATGAAAAAAACAACAAATTTCCTTCGAGTCTTTGACACAACAGCATTGACATTGGACAGAGAGATCCTAATAAATCCTATAAACAGTTACGGAGGAGTAGCCAAGATTAAGTATAAAAAGGATGTGAAGGTTGTTGTTTATGACAATAAAATATACATTACATGTGGAACAGGGTACAACATTGATTAATGAATAAAACAGACAAAAGAAAACAGAAAAAAGCATCATAATTGTGAGGAGCGTCAAAGCAAGTACGTTCTTAGCTGGTATAAGACTTCTAGCAAAGAAGGGAAGATCAACCCAAAGGCACCCTCCTCGTCACAATGTTCTGGACGCTTTATCACGTCCAGTCCAGGCCAGGCTCGAGCTTGGTTTCTAAAATTGTTTTCTGAATTTGTTCACTTCCAAAGCATTCCAAAATGACTTAGAACTTCTATGTTATGGTTTTTCTTTTTCAGTTGATTAAGATCCTAGCACTTCTCGCAACATAAAATACCAAGTTTATCTTTCAAGGGTTATCTTTCTTACGATTATGATTCGGAAACTTTTATTGTAAACTTAGAACCCGTTTGATAACCATTTCAGTTAGTTTTTAGCTTTCAGTTCTCAAAACAATAAGAAGTGAACAAATACTGAAAACTGAAAACTGAAAACGAAATGGTTATCAGGAGATAGTTGCCCATCATACTATGCAAACCAAAGGGGAACAGTAGGTTATGGGATTGATCGTTTGGGCACAGAGCTTTGTACTCTCAAAACCTACTATAAAGAAAAAGATTTCAAGATTGGATTTTTATCCTCTTTATCTTTGTGTCCACTTTCCCAGCAACCAAACAGGACAAGACAGAAATATAGCAGGTACCCAATTGAGATTTGGGCAAGTTAAGCGACAATTACGAAGAACCCAAATAAATTGAAGTGGAAAAGAGAAGGATAAGCATGAAACCTGATAGGTGTGGCACCTACAACGAGAGCTGAACCATGGCTGTGGCGATAAGATGAACTGTGGCGGAGCTTGTGGCAGTGTTTGACGAATGGGTTTGAGGTGCTGGTTATGGAGGTAACGTGGGACGGCAGTGGAAGCTTGAAGTCAGTGTCTGAAAAGTTAGTCGGAGTAAGGGTTTGTCTTTGATCAATTGATAACTGTGAGTACGAGTCCCAAACTTTGAGCTTTCTGGGGGGAATGGCTGCCACTGAGATTATGTTTGAGCATTGCATTTTCTCCTCGCAGTTCTACTGCGAATACATCAATTCCCCAGTAAAGGCCAGCTTTGGAAAGGAAGGGGAAGGGGTAAAGTTATATGAACTTTTGAGTCAAGGTCCACGGACCGCTTCACAAATTTAATAATCACTTTTATTAATTTTAAATTTCAGATATCAAAATGATAAGTTATATAAATTTTATGGATCATTCTGGCTAAAAAATCGAATTAAATAAGTTCTCCTTTGAGATATTCCTTGAACTAGTTCTTCAAGATATTTCCAAAATTTCTCCTTCAGACTCCTATCTAACCCCACATGAGGTTCATACTCACTAATCACATTAATGAGTTCTTGCCCTATCGCAATCTTGATTGCTATCATTCGATCCCTTACCCTTTTAACATCTACAACATCTTTTGTAAGAGTCTTATCCACTTAGTTTCCTGGAGCCCCATCATGAAAATTTAAAACTAGTAATGTTTAATAATAAATTGGTCATTACAAAATTCCATGACAATCGACATAATTATTTTTAAATCCATGATAAAAGTCTCACGAACTTCATTTAAATATCCATGTAGAATTCAATCAAAATCCATGAGGATCTACGACGTTAAGGAAACTTCCTCAAAATCTATGTATAACTTTATGAAAATCCATTGAACTATACAATACACTTCCTGAGTTTTTTGTCTTTGCAAATACCTCTCTCCCTAGCTAATATTTTGATGAATTTCGTCTTGGTTGCAAAATCCAACAAATTCTCTTGCCTATGTGTTAAGGAAATATTTTTGTTCTCCACCTTATTGATTACCGTTGGATGAGTTTGATTTAATCTCTTACTACACAAATATCTAAATTTAAACTCATCTTAGAAAATTTAAAAGGGTGGTGAGCACCACTTCCCTTAACAACTAACAATTTAATTCACTAACGCTATCGTTTGTAAAATGAGACTAATTTAAGGATATTCAATTGTTCTTTTAAATCTGAAGTAATAAATTAAAATTTTAAATGAATCTATAAAATTACAAGCGCATTGAATTAGGATTTGGATTTAAAAGAACTAAAACGCAAAGGATTTTGGTGGATTTTAATGGATTTCATTGTGTATTTTTTTAGGCTTTTAAAAAAATCACCTCCCTTTTGGAGAGAATTTACTCAAAAAATCCTATAGATTTCTTGGAAGTTCATTAAAACTCTATAAATTTATACCTCTTTTAAAATCTTTTGAAATCTCAATTAAATACGTCTGTTCGAGCAAGCCTATAAAGAGTAATGTGAGCTTATCATGAGCTCTAACCCACACCACCATGAGCTCCTTAATTGAACCTAAGAAGCTTCTTCACATAGCCTTATTTCCATGGCTGGTATTAGGTCACATAATACCATTTCTTGAGGTTGCCAAGCACATAGCTCGGAGGGGTCACAAAGTTTCCTTCATATCGACCCCAAGAAACATCCAACGCCTCCCCAAAATCCCACCAGACTTAATTCCTTCGATCACCTTAGTCCAAATCCCGCCACCGTGCATCGAAAGCCTCCCGGAGAATGTAGAGGCCACCATGAACGTGCCATATGACCTAATCCCATTCCTAAAATTGGCTCGTGACAGACTTGAACAAGGTATTTTTGATTTCCTCCAAACTCACTCGCCCGATTGGATTATTCATGATTACACCCCTCACTGGTTACACACTATAGCTTCCAATCTTGGCATTCGTCGAGCTCATCTTAGTCTTTTCAATGCGTTTTCAGTATGTTTTTTTGGACCAACGGTACCAGATGTACTAAATTGATATAGTCCTAGAACAGCACCTGAGCACTTTACTGTCCCACCTGAGTGGGTTCCTTTTCCTTCAAAGTTATATTATAGGCCTTTTGAGACCAAGAAAATGTTCGACAGAAAGCAAGAAAATGCATCTGGAATCACAGATTGGGATCGTATGGCGTCAACAATACAAGGTTGTCAAGTCTATCTTTTTCGAAGTTGTAGAGAGATCGTAGGGGATTGGCTCGATTTGCTTCCAGAGCTTCATGGGAGACCCGTGATTCCACTAGGGTTATTGCCACCAATGGATTTTGTTCAATCCAGTGAAGAGAAAGAAGATAGCAACTGGCCCTTGATTTGTGAGTGATTAGACAACCAAGAGAAACAGAATGTAGTTTACATTGCACTCGGAAGTGAGGTTAATTCAAGTCAACAAGACTTCACTGAGTTGGCTCTTGGACTAGAGCTATCCGGGTTGCCCTTTTTTTTTAGGTTCTTAGAAGGCCCGGTTGGTCAAAAGATGCTGATTCTGTCGAGCTGCCGGAGAGGTTTGAGGACCAGGCCGAGGGTCATGGGATTGTTTGGACAACTTGGGCACCTCAACACAAAATCTTGGCTCACAAGGCAACCGGGGGATTCTTGACACACTGCGGTTGGAGTTCACTCATAGAAGGACTACACTATGGTCAAGCTCTTATCATGTTGCCCTTCTTATATGACCAAGGGTTAAACGCCAGGTTTGGGGACAAGAAAATTGGAATTGAGGTGCCAAGAAACGAAGACGATGGATCGTTTATTAAGGACTGGGTGGCTGAGTCACTAAATTTGGCTGTGGTGGATGAGGAAGGGAAGGCTTACAGGGATGGAGCCAAAGAATACAGTGCATTATTTGGAGATAAGGACCTCCATGACAGATACATGGACAAATGCGTGGACCATTTAGAAAAGCATACTTGAGCTTTGTACGTTTTTGCCCCGGAAAGAGGCCACATTGTTGTGTGATATGTATGCACTTTTATATTTTCTGAAATGAATTTTAGTATTTGTTATGATCTGATATTCTTAATATATCTAAAATCATAAAAACCTTGATAGCAATTTTTTATGGATTGAAAATTTTTTTATAAGTATGTCATTCTAATAAGTCGTAGACATCTAAAAAGAGTAAAAAGTTTTATAGTAAGGTTCACCCTCGCACTTAGGTTGTGCACATGATTTGCACATGATCCGTATTAACAGTATAAATAGTATAATGACAACACACTATCTACATCCTATCAAAATGGTGGGATACATTATCAATAGACTATCTAGCCGAACCATGGGCGAATAACCATGCGCATAACCCAGGTGCCCGAGTGAGCAGCCCTCAAAAGGCATCTAACCTACTAGCAAGTTACTCTTTTCAACCATGTCCTATAAGGATTAGGAGAATGGTGGTTCTACTTTAGCTAAGAAGAAGAGGCAGCGGAAGGGGGAGGGTTTGAACCCAATATGCAATGAGTTGAAAAGAATCTTATTATCATACCTCGGACTCAGGATCAGTTAAAAAAAAAAAAAAAAAAAAACCCAAATCCGGAACATGAGCTAAAAAAGATAAAGGAACTGAAAGGATGAAAAATTAAAATCCTCTCACAAAAACAAATCACAATTCTTTACAAGGCTAAATAAATAACTGAATAAATAATAATTCTAACCACTACTGGATGACTCGTTGACCGGGGACTAGACCACTACTGGATGAGAAACCCTATAGCACACGATAGACTACCTCTTCCAAGCGATCAGCTCTCTGGTGGTTAGTGCTCTAATGATGGGCTCTAGTGCACGTGATAGACTACCTGTCGCAAAAGACCAATGCCTACTTGCTAGGTTTTGGGAAGACAAGAAGGTTGGGGGTGAAGTACCAAGATATGAACAAAGAATGCAGTGCCTTATGTGTTTAGAATCTGGAAAAGCACTTACAAACATAAGAATGTAGGTGGCCTTTGTTTCCTCCTCCTATCTTTCAAATCTATAGGCACGAATAGATTTGTGTGAAACCATTGCTTTCTAAAGGTTCACGCGAATATCCTTCCATTTCTAATCTCCTGTCGTCAATACAAAAAAAATATAAAAAAAATGAGTTCACTAAACTAGTTCCAAATAGGCCTGGTTTTGGCACTTTCAGTTAAGCGTTTGACACTCCAAATGATTATTTTATAATTGTTGTACACTCACAAGAAAATATCACGCGCTAATTTAAGTGTGTCAAAAATCACTATCTTTGTTAGAGATACATATTGTGGAGCCAAAAATAATCAAAAGGTGACACATGGATTTTTGGGTTAAGAACAAAATTACCCTCGAGACACACCAGAATTCCAATTCTCTTGCTAAACTCTCTAAATTCTCCAAATATTTTTCCCTCAAAATTCTAACTTTGGCATTGAAGGTTCTTCGACCAAAGCTCCCCCCCCCCCCCCTAAAAAAAAAAAATCATCATGGGCGTGTGAGACTCTTGGCCTTGACCTATGGTGTTATTTGTTTTGTAGGTGTAATTTTGTCCAAGAGTAAGGAGGAAGAAATTTGCATCCACAAATTGGTGCTTTCATTGAGAGTTAAGTCACACGCTCGTAGAAGACTCTCACATCTAAGGTTTCTTGTTTTTTTGCCTATTTGTAGATTTTTCGTACATTCTTATTCTAGGACTTTTTATTTCTAAAAATCCTTTGATAAAACATAAAAGAAAAGTACAATGGCAAGAGATTCAGAAACCTCGACGAACGAAAATTTCAATGATCAAGGATTAGAACCGCGGTGATCTGCAAGGCTTAACATAGCAGTGAGTGGAGCAGCACCCCCACGAGGCACCACCGTGGCAACCACCATGGTGACCACCACGACAGCCACATTTGGCAAATCCCATGGGGCCACAACCACGGCCCAAGCCGTGCCATTCAAGCCCACACGAGCCCAAGCCCAAGGCAAGACGGCCCGAGCCACTCAAACCTGACGCGAACCCAACGCGTTGCCAAATCGAGCCCTAGCGTCGCACCCACGTGCGCCACACGCCTAGCAACCCACTCCCGTGGACCAGCCTGCTTCCGCCAAGCAGCCCACTATTGTGGCCCAGCCTGCTCTCGTGGCCCAGCTTGCTCCCGTGGCCTTCCAAGATGCCCAAATTGGTCCAAGATTAGTTCAACCATCCTGACTCCAAATTTCCGGACCGATGATCGAATCGGGAGTATTTTCACCACATTTTTATGTGTATTTGACATTTCTCAACTCAAATCTCGCGCCCGGAGTCTACCACACTTCCACTGCTTAAGGAGATACATTTCTTCCAAACTCTTCCAACCTAAATGGAGAACAGCACTTGTCTCGACAAGTCATTGAGTTGACGAGCACCCTTGCACAGCAGACAACCTTGGTGAACCAACTGTTACAATGCACCGAGATGCAACTTCTCCACGAGCGTCTTGGCAAGCAGCCACTTGACGAGCCATGAACCAAGTGTTCGGGCAATGTACACTCCCGACTGGGCCTTTGAGATAACATATACTCCCGTCTTAGCGCGCGGAGGAGCGTTCACTCTCGACTAGGCCCACGGACAAGCATACATTCACGGTTGGGGTCACAATTCGATAGTAAACATGAGCAACCTTCCAGACGAAGTGTTCATTCGCGACTAAGCCCACAAGGAGCATCATCCACCTCACATCAGAGTAGGCAGCACAACGGATGGAGAGAAGCAGTCACTCAATCCGGCTCAAGTTCAATCGGCAACCTACGAGGAATTCGCTCGTTTGTTAGGAACATACCACATGCATCGCAACCAAGGCATAAACAAGCCGAATACATAAAAGAGCAGCCTAGACTAGCAGGTCACGACTACGGGCAGCCGAAAGCTTCTCTACCCCCAACAAAGGCAAATTCAGGAAGAAGTAGAGAGACTTTTGACCAAGCGATTGAGCAATTTCCAACGCAACAAGGTCATCGACGAGGCACTATGACTGGACATGACCAACATAAGTAGATCACCCTTCACAGACGAGATCGAGCAAGTAAAGCAGCCTTCTAAAAATGACTTTTAGCAGACCACCCGTTAATTCAGAAAATTGATCATGAAAAAAAAAATCTAACTCTGGCGGACTCTTTCGCTTTGACAGACAATCATGCACTTTAGGATAAGGCTCGCCAATCAAGATGCAAGGACTTGAAAAAGAACCTAAGATCACCTTCTTACTATCCAAACCGGAAGCAGCGGAGGACCTATTCGCATGTTTGACGGTATCTGAAGCAGCAATAAGCTCTACCATCATACGAGAAGAGTTGGGGGCCCGACTACCTGTAGTTCACAGTTCAAAAGCTCTTATCGATGCTACCAAAAATTCAAAAAGCTAACTTTGGCGATAGTTGATGCAACCCGGAAGCTCAAGTTTTACCTTCAGACACACGCAATCATCCTTATGACGCACTATTTCGTCTAATCAAGATACGCGTCGATAAAGGCGTAGACACTAGCAAATGCAAAATTTTCTAACAAACGCAACAACTCGACCTAAAGGCCTGCCAAGGGCAGACGAACACTAGAATGACACACTCGGAAACAAGTTTAGTCATTGTCGCCCCAAAAGATTCTACATAGGAGCAACATGTACCAGCAGTTGAACAGCACCTCTTGCTACATGTCACACAGCTGTAGCCGACCCTTGCTTCATAATTCAACTCTAGAGTGGCCCAATATCGGTAGTTGAGTATCTCCTGCTACGTGTAGCATGGCCCCAGCTCTACAGCTTCCTACCACACATTCGCGCCACAACAAAACCACCCAACGACGGCTCTATGACTCTCTACTGGACCTTCACGCCTAGCCTAGGTGATGCAACAAAGCAGCCCAACGACGCCCCGGAGGTAGCCGAGCACGCCCTAGCTACGTTTGCTCTACCCGATGGAGACTTCTGACATTTACATGTTGATAGTGCATCCAACTACAAAGGTTCGGGTGCAAGCATAGTCTTTGTCACCCCAGACGATTCAATGCCCGAGCAGGCGATCACTCTAGGCTTCAAAGCATCCAACAACGAAGCAAAGTACGAGGCCCTACTAGGAAGCCTCCGAATGGCAAAAGACTTAGCGGTGAAAAAGCTCGCAATTCATTCTGATTCCCAGCTAATCACTAGCTAGACTACTTGAGGCGTTTCAGACTTACACCTTCACTCAATTCCGCGAGCAGACAACACTCACGCGTACGCACTAGCCGGCCTAGGCTCCGCTCTCAACCACCAACTTAAACGCTCTATTCTGGTGGAGTATCTAAACAAGCCAAGCATAGAAGCGGAGCCAGCAACCAAAATGTCACAGGTTAGTATAACTCCAAATTGGCAAAGTTCTATTATAGACTACCGGGTCAATGGCACATTCCCAACGGAAAGGTTGGAGCCTAGAAAGCTTCAAATAAAGGCAGCACACTACTACATGTGGAACAACATTCTCGTAAAAAGATCCTACACTGTACCATATCTCCGCTGCCTAGCACTTCCTGACAATCAAAAGGTTCTAAGCTAATCCATAAAGGTGTTTGTGGAAATCACTCCGGAGGCTAATCCTTAGCACAGAAAGTTCTAAACGCATGCTATTATTGGCCTACCATGCACCAAGACACTAATGAGTTAGTACAAAAGTACGACCGCTGCCAACGCTACAAGCCGGTACCAGCACTACCTGCCAACAAATCACACCTGCAGACGAGTCATTAGCCGTTCATGCAGTGGGAAATAGACTTAGTCGGGCCAATGTTACCCGCTACTAGGGGCAAAGGCATAACGATCGTGACAACCGATTACTTCACTAAATGGGTAAAAGTATAGCCCATGATTACCAAGACACAGACGGACATAGAGCGCTTTATATGGAAGAACATCATTTGCCGATTTAGCATCCCTCAATCCATTGTCACAAACAACGCCCCGCAATTCGTAGGCAAAGATTTGGCGAAGTTCTTCCAAAATTATGGCATCAAGCAGCAAATGTCTACACCGAGATATCCTCAAGGCAATGGGCAGGTCGAAGCATCCCATAAGACGATCCTCGACTGCCTCAAGAAGTCCTTCTCCGACAAAAAGGGAAAATGGCAGATGAACTCTCTAGATATCTGAGGGCATATCACACCACTAAACGACAACCTATCGGTAAGACTCATTTCTGTTTGATATTTGGTTCAGAAGCGATCATTCCTCCCAATGTTATTGTGCCAAGTATCGACACTCAACTGCCAAACATCGAGCAAAACAGTAAGGAGATGACCACAAACTTAGATTTGGCAGAGGAGAAACGCGAGCAGACCATCACCCGTATAGCAGCTTACCAGCAATTACTACTCTCCAGCTATAACAAAAGGGCCAAGATCCGACAGTTCCAGCCTGGAGATCTAGTCCTAAGGAAAACCTTCATCACTGCTCGCAGAAAGGGCTCCAAAAAGATGAATCCTATCTAGGAAGGTCCGTACAAGATTAGCAGTGTAGGCGGCAAAGGAAATTACACCTTTACCACCATGAACAACAAAAAGATCGAAAAACAGTAGAACGCCTACAATCTAAGGAAGTACCATGTGTAATCTCCAGCTACATCAAAGCCCGAAGACTCAAGCAACTCGACGAGCACTACCTCACAAGCCGAGAACTATCTAGTTGTTATGCAGTTCCTACCTTACAGCTAAGTTCTCGTTCGTTTCACTCGTTTTTCAATGAGGAATTCAAAAGTAATCTGCAACTTGGCTCGGCTATATGCTTACGACAACTGATCACTTTTAAACTTCAAAAGAAAACCACGCCTTTCTTAGAGACTCAATTCAAGAATTGCGCCTTTTAAGGGACAAACCATGCTCTCCTGTGCGAGAGGGTAAACTAATTCCCCGACACCCATATGGGCCTGCTCTCCATTGCGAGAGGATAAAATAATTGCTCTCCAGTGCGAAAGGGTAAACTAATTCCCCAAAACCCACATAGGTCTGCTCTCCAAAGCGAGAAAATAAACTTACACTCTAAACAAACGTGGGTAAGACGGGCTGCCCAAGTATAACTAAGTGTATGACGGCTTGCACCAGGATTCCTAGAAGTAGCCACAATGGCCTTTTTCAAGGCTTAGCTAGTTGAAGGATTTTGGGTCTCTTGGCCTAATCCGCGGGGAACCTGGCCCTAGAGACGGAAGGGGCACATTACGCAGTACGCCCTACAAACGATTGCCCTGAAACCCTAAAGCTGCTACTGAGTGCACTAAGGTAGCCTACGGTTTCTAGAATACTGCCTACGGCTTGACTTTCGAGTAGTAAAGCTATGCTAGATTTATACAACTGCATATTCTTGTGAAAGGTTAAACAAGCTAGTGTGCATATACAAAGCTTTATTCACTGCCGACATGTTACGTAGTTAATAAGCTTCACATCTGCCAAGCGCGGAACAACCTACACCAGGTTTTAAAGTGTTGTGATACCTGTTACGCAACCTATAGAATTGGAGAAAGCCAAGGTTAACAGCCTAGTGGTCACGCGAACTTGTGTGCTTCTGTAAGTAAGGCGTCCGGTTGCCAACCCTATGGCTAACAACTTTGCAAAGTTCTAATCCAACACCTATGGCTGCATAGGTTACGCGGCCTATCTGCTTATAAAAAAGTAGAACGCCTGCCACTGGTCTATAAAGTCTTAAGGTTAGGGCATGAACAAAAGAAGCGAAGATAGAGGAAAGCGAAAGAAACAAGTTTATTAAATTTTCTAGCAAAATTGATAAACGACTAGCAAAGATTGAAGGAGTTCAAGCAAAGCAAAAGCAACAAGGAACACAAAGAAAATCCTAGAGACTACCTAGAAGACTACTCTTCAGCAACTTGGACACTCCACGACTACTCGGTCGCCACACCTTCAGCAGCCGCGACATTCTCAACAATGGCACCATCTGGCGCTTCAACCCTGGCTGCTTCAGCCTGGGCACCAATCTCTTCGAGTACTTCTCCAATAAAAGCCTCAAAAGTAAAGGCAAACAAGCCTTCCGGAGAAATATAGAAGCAAGAGTCCATGTCTTCAAGCAGATCTGGTTTCAAAAACACACATATCTCAACAGCCTCCCCAGAAGCAAGCTTGGTGGATTTCTCATAGCTGCTCACGCGAGCAGTCTCAACCTTCCCAGCAGGCGAATCAATCTCAGTAGGAGAAGAAGTAGGCCTTAGCGCCACTTTAACAGCAGAGTCTACCTTATCGCTTTTCATAATAGTAAGCCTCTTCAAAGGTGAACCGTACTTAGCTCCCAATGGACATCTTGGTACAGACTTCAACATTGGGGGCATAACAAGACCTTTACATTAAGTAATCATATCAGCAATCGTAATAGCCATTCTCGACATGGCAGGTGCCACAGGCTCAAATCTAGCAGCCCAAGCAGTGGTCCTTGCCACAACACCTCATCGGCCCATGACAAGCCGACTCCTGGCCTATGCCAGCCAATGTGCCGCACCACCCCGACGACTGCACCGAGACAACACTATCCAAGAAGAGGATGAGAAAAATTAAATTTTTCTTACCTCGGTACAGTGTGGAGAAGATGAAGCAAGCAACGAAAGACGATCATTTGCACGGGCAAGATGTAGAAGATTGCTAAAGAAAGGGGAACAAATATCCTCTAAGCTCTCTTTCTCTTGTATGGTAGAATAAATCGCTCTCCAAAGTTGATTTAATAACCCACTTAAGGTGGACTTAAATAGGCTTTGAGAGAAATTTATTTCTCTTTCCTAGAAGGATCTAATTTCCTATTAAGGTGGAAATCTACATCAAAATAGGAAACAATCCTACGTTTCTTAAAGCAAGAAGATCTCTACACCTACTGCCCTTTCCTACGAGCAGCCCAACAGGTGTGGGGGCATTTGTGGAGCCAAAAATAATCAAGAGGCGACACGTGGATTTTTGGGTGAAAATGACAAAATTATCCTCGAGGCACACCAGAATTCCAATTCTTTTACTAAACTCTCTAAATTCTCCAAACACTTTTTCCTCAAAATTCTAACTTTGGCATCGGAGATTCTTTAACCAAAGCTCCCCTAATAAGAAGATTGCTAAAGAAGGGGAACAAATATCCTCTACGCTCTCTTTCTCTTGTAGGGTAGAATAAATCGCTCTCTAAAGTTGATTTAATAACCCACTTAAGGTGGACTTAAATAGGTTTTAAGAGAAATTTATTTCCCTTTCCTAGAAGGATCTAATTTCCTATTAAAGTGGGAATCTACATCAAAATAACAATCTTACGTTTCTTGAAGCAAGAAGATCTCTACACCTGCTGCCTTTTCCTACGAGCAGCCCAACATGTGTGGAGGCATTTGTGGAGCCAAAAATAATCAAGAGGCAACACGTGGATTTTTAGGCACACCTGAATTCCAATTCTCTTGCTAAACTCTCTAAATTCTCCAAACACTTTTTCCTCAAAATTCTAACTTTGGCATCGGAGGTTCTCGGCCAAAGGCCCCCCCCCCCCACCCCATTCATCATGGGGCGTGAGGCTCTTAGCCTTGACCTAAGGTGTTATTTGTTTTGTAGGTGCAATTTTGTCCAAGAGCAAGGAGAAAAAAATTTGCATCCACACATATGGTATAGTTTCAATTTCACCACCCCCAGTCCATGTGTGGGATGCAACACCACACTGTGACCTGTAACGCACATACAAAAAGCCTCAATAGCAAACGACTTCCTTCTAAATCATCTGTGCAATCTCTTGCTTATATTCCATGATTTTCCTACAACTATCATGGGTTTGAGTTACCGCAGTTACCCGCTCATTTAAAGCTCACGGTTACGATTATGGATAACCGTTTAGACGAACAAACGGTTATTGGTATAACCGTTTATCCATGAAATTTAAATGAGCGGTTATGGGTATTACCCGCGGTTATAACGGGTATCCATTTACCCATTTAATTTAATATATGTAAAATTAAAAACCCTAAATTTTCAATCTCCCCATTATACTCAAACAAAAGAAGCATTCTTATGGAAATGATATGAAAAAAACATGTAGACGGTTTAAAAAAGGGTAAATGGGTAAAGAAAGAATAAACGGGTTCAAAAACAGGTAAACGGTTATGGTTAAATAGGTAAATGGTTACGGTTAAATGGGTGCACGGTTATGAATATGGTTAACCGTTTATGCAATTACCCAACGAGGAAATGATTATGCGAGTATGAAAATAAACGGTTATAGATAAATAACCGCAGTTACCCGCCCGCCATAACCGTTGCCTACCCCTACAACTGAGAATCCAAGGGAAAAGATCCCCTAAGGCTTTGATATTAACCTGTAATTAGGGACCGAAATTTGTGTTAACCATAGTATTCATGTTGTCGCTTTTGTGTTAACCTACTGAATTCTAGTCGACACTAACTGGACCACACAAATTAATCATTTTTAACGACTTCGAGTTAACCAAAATATCGTGAACTACAACTTTGAAATTGAACTCCCTTTGCTTCTTAACCGAAACTATCACTTATGCGTACGTATAAAACTAAAAAAAATAAGCGATTAAAAGAGAGGAACAATTTTCCAAACAATTGATGACCGAGATAAAAATGACAGAGCTAAAAGAAATTCCTTAGCGTCATCAAACTATATATGCGTCAAGCAACGGTTAGCATACAAAATGAGCTTTTACAACAGATGTAAGAGGGTACTGAGGGTCAGAACAGGTAGCAAGCACATAAGGTAGAAGTTTATACCGACTGTTCAGACGCAGCAAGTTATTTACTTGAGGGAGAGGTCAATCTATTTTCGTCGGAGTCATGCTTTGATGAAGCATCTCCGCCCATCAATTCCTGGAATCCTTCCACCTTCACGGGTGGAGCCCTCAGAACACTCATGTTCCTGCACACATGAGCAAGTTCCAGAATGTCAGTGAAGTATTACTCGTATGGACAATTAATAATTTTATTCTTCAGATTTTCCTTACTGTGCTTGGACTTGAGGAATTTGGGAAGCCATCTGTCTAAATTGATTGCCCGACTGAGCATGGACATTTGACATTGTAAGATTCGACATTGGAGGAATTTGCTGCTGCCTGAACTGCATCTGTGGATGTCTGCTATTCAAACTGTTGAAGGCATTACCATCCATGGGTAACTCTGATGGGGCTTCAATCTTGACCTGTACCATTGGTCTGTCCTTCTCCATATCCATACCCATGCGAGGAGTGGATGGTTGACGTCTTCGCATTCTTTCTAACTGCTGCGGCTGCTGAAAAGGCACATTTTTGGAATGGGCAATTTGTTGCACCTGTGGATGCATTTGTCGGACCTAACAATGTAATAAAAGAAACCATTATTAATAATATCGTACTATGCAAAGATCAACTTTTTCTTTTTCTTTTTTCTGCAAAAGATCAGCATTTCGAAACTAGAAAACCCCTACAACTCCATAAACTTCAGAAGCTATTTGGGAAACTGAGGAAATATGTACAGCATCCCCACAGAAAACCCATGAACGATCCATAAATAACGTATACACAAGGATCAGGTTCAAAATATAAAATTTATAAAGGAAACAATTGAAATTATCAATACTTGTTGGGGTAGTCGAATAAGATTCTGGTGCTGTGGCTGCAACTGAGACTGGATTCCGTGAATTTGCTGAAAATTCTTGGAGCCATCTTTGACTTGCTCCACTAGAGCACTAAAATTACTTGTGGAAAAAACAAAAACACGTAAGTAATGGATACACTAGAAACTTGAATTATTACATGTGACTAATTTGCACAAACATAATACAATGTTGATAATGGAAGGGAAGAGTTTAAATTGAAAGTCCAAACCTAACGTCCTTAGATTTCACTCTGCTAGTCTCAAAGTCACAGACAAGCCCATTCTTAAAATTATGTTAACGGTCATAGCCCTTCTATTGTTAGTTTACTTTAGTGCTAAAAAGATATAATCGCCTTAACATTTACAAGGCATCTTCCATTATGAGATTATTTAGGATTGTTAAGTTCAGTCTCCTAGAGTCTGCTTGACTGTGGCCATGGGCAAGGTGAAATTCCCCATAGCCTAAGAAAAAAGGTTCAGTCTCGTAGATGAGTTCAGTAGTATTTATTAGCTGCTAAGATGAGTGTCTGCAGCAAATTTCAAGTAGAATACTCTTAAAACCGTGATTAACACCCTGGAAGCAGTTCATCTGTATAAAGTGAGAAGGCAAAAAGGGAGCTTTCATGATTACAAAAAATGCCCCTCCCTTCTTTAAATTTTTAAAGAACGCAATTTAATTAAGAACGGACAAACTGTAAAATTCAAATCAAAACTACCTCACATACAGGAGGAGTAGTTACCGACATCTATTTTTGTTTTTATTTTTAATCTTTTAAACACGTCTAAATTCAATTTTTAAAAATAAAATACAAAAGAGCCAATTGCTACACTCATAGGTGTGTGGCTAGAGGCTAGTTTAATCATTAATCCGGAGCCTATAATATCATATTATTTTGAACAATCATTTTCCTCTCTTTTCTAACCCAGGAGAATTCATACCAGCTTAAGTAATAGATCATAAATAAATTAACACATGAACCAACAATGTGACAGTAATTTTTAAGAAAACTACCACAAGATAAGACTAAATCTCAACAAAAAAGAGAAAAGTATAACCTTAGGTCCGTAAACTCACCCATATCCCACAGTTTGAAGGAACATCTTTAGCAGTTCAAGGGCTGAGCACTGCTTTCTGTAACTATCAGCAAGAAGTTTCAAGCTGCCACCCAACTTCTGGATATGGCAGCTTAGTAACTGAGAGAAAACATCAATTGGAACTTCTGTAGTACCTTCAAACCCAATATTTGTCATCATCCTAGCTACTACCTTTTGAGATAACTGTGTTGCTTGCTCTTGACTAAGACATTTTTTGTTCCCTCCAGAAGCATTTTTTCCGCGATGTAAGATTCCTCCTTGTTCCATGCTGAGGTATTCAGGCCTGATGCCAAGCCTCTCAAGCATAACGGGACTCCTAGTCATTATCTGAGGCAATGTATCAAGAACTCCATAACATTCCACTTTTTTGTTGTCATCCACTCTATTCAAAGGTGGAAGTGCACTATCAGGAACACAGTTGAATGTAAACATTGTTTCCGGGAAAAAAGATGTTTCGCTATCAACTGAGTTACTACCATCTAAAAGAGAACTTGGCTTCATGTGTGATGCATCTTGGATGGGATTTCCATATCCCATATATGGATCTTCTTTGAAAGCTACACATCTTTTCTTATGACTCTCCTGAAGCTTAAGGTAAGCAGACATCTCCTCTGGGGTACGTTTCTCTGATTCTCGCTCCACCGAAGACAACCTATACGGTTTGCTCATTCTATATCTCTCAATAAACTGATTATACCATGTTTCAGGCAGCTCTCCATTTTTGAATCTCAATGGTATGTTATCAATTTCAGATTCTCCATATCTTGATCCAGCACCAAAAGCTGCTTTAGATTGAACCTGAAAACAGTCATACACTATAAATATATAACAATTCTCCAGTCTCCACAGGTTCTGTTTCTAACTTTTTGCTTAAGTTTCCTCCCACATTTCTTTTGACTTAAGTTCATTAGTTCAGTTCAATTTATAATTGTATCGCGGTTGGACTAGAATGTGGGCCTGTTTGGTACCCTTCTTGGATCCCATTTTTTGTTTTAAAAAATAATGAATGCAGCTAAATTACTTAACACTTATTCGTCCAGAAACAAACAATTGGATCCAAAAAGGATACCAAACAACCCCTTAGATTCTAGAATTCATATTGTTTTGGATACACCAGGTAATAAACTCCGCCAACTGAATTGGCGCATTTTTAGATTCTAGAGTTCATATTGTTTTGGGTACACCAGGTAATAAACTTCGCCAACTGAATTGGCGCATTTGCTAAATGATGAGGAACTAATCACTTATGCATCCATACGAATTCTGCGAGATGAAATCTGAGGACATTTTTATAACCCATTTCCATCGAATTCTCAGTAGCCAAGTTTTTGAAACACACGAAAGAAAACGTGGAATTCATATGCAAACGAGGTGAGTGAATTCCACATTTTCTTAAAAATGATTCCATACATACTTCACATAAAGAAAATTATAACAAAATTCGAAAATGCATAAATATACAAAATCCATGAACTAATTTCAGATTACTGCACTAACACATTCACGGCACAATCAACGAAAGCTCGAAAATCATACCTTGGACGGCACCGAAGCGTCACGCTGTTGAACTTGCACCCCATCCTGCGACGAATTATCTAGAGTGAAGTAGACGTCGTCCAGGTGGAGCTGCAAATCTGCACACAAAAGCAATGGCAGCCATCAGAAGCCATGAAAGTAAGCCGAAACGAAAGCAACAAGAGACTCAGAAACTCACAATTGGGATTGAGCTTGGAAACGGCGATTGAAGAAGAAGAGGAGGAGGAGGAGGAGGAGGAGGAGGAATTGGGGCGGAGGAAGAGGGAAACGCAAGCCTTGTCGAAAAGAAGAGCTCGAGCACGGAGTTGGAGATGGAGATGAGGCCTAGATTTGGAGTCCATGAAAGCTTCCCAGGTTGAAGTGGAACTGAGGAAGGGGGCGAAGATGGCGTAGGTGGAATCGCCGAGCCATGTGCGCCAGACGTTGCAGGATTCGAGTTTGCAGGCGAGTTCGTAACCACGACCGTCGTCCCCGAGTAGAGCCATTTAGAGAAAGGAGAGAGGGAGGGACGACTTGGATGCTGTGCTGGTGAGTGGTGACTATGGCAATTCAATTTCTGCGTTTTCTGATTTTGGGGTCTGAAAATTGAAAATTCAACCCAAATTAAAAAAGAGAGAGTTACGTAAAACAGTTTATTTCTTTTTATTACATTGTTTCGGTTGAATAATATAATCCCATGTATAAATTTCTGTAAATGTTATTGTGTAATTGAATTGAGACGTTAACGTGGGACCGTGATGTTTTAGAATTTCTTAGACGGATCATATATTTGAAAAGTCCGTCAGGAACTCAACATCTCTGATCATATTAAGCTACTCAGACATGCCAGTGATTCTATCCAGTGGCAGAGTCAAGATTTTGTAATAATGGGGTTATGATAAATAAACTTTTCACAAGGAAAAAAACTTAATTAATTAACCTACTTAAAAGTATAAATACATGTGTCATTTAATACTACTGTCTAGTGATATTCCTCTTCACTTGTAAATGAGAGTTCTTAAGTTCGAATCTCGTGGATGACGAGTTGACAACCAATGCATTCCCCCACCCTTTAGTATAAATATTTCATTGTATTAAAAAGATTATAAAATATATGTAATCTATAATACCCTAGAAAATTTAAAATATATGAAAATGTAGAAGATTTATCGATAAGTGGAAAATGCCCCTCGTTGATTAAACATAATTTTACGATGACGTATTTTATCCTCGTATATTTTATCGTATTTCTTGACATATATGGATGAAGTTTGATCCTACGAGCGTGTAGGCGAAAACCGTTCGTGAAACAAAGTTATAACGAAGAAATTAGAGATGTTTTCGTTATTGGAAAAAAATAAATAAATAAAAGAAATGAGGTTGGAAGCTAGCAGATGGCAGAAAGAGAGAGGGAAAATGAGGGATGCAGGGGATAAAATGAGGGATGCGGGGGATAAAATGAGGAAGGGACAGGACTAATGGGCAGAGGAAGAAGGGAGAGAAAGAAGGGAGGTGAGGGAGCACCGGATCCTTTTGGATCCGTGCAACCGACCCGACCAGGTTCCTTGATCCAATCTTATCTTCTCAATCCGACCTCTATTCGAGGTGGTTCAGGTGTCTATGGAAAGCTCTTGTCGAGCCCAACGTCTCTATGGTGTTAGATTTCTAGATTTCTAACCCAAATTCACAAATTGAAGCCACAAAACCCACGGGTGTCCCGGTGGTTTTATCCTTTTTCCGATGAATCCGACAACGATTGTCATCGATGACCACCACCAAAAGACTCCCCTCAACCCCAGGGACAAGGCCCAAGCCTTAGATGAGGCGTCAGAGTTCGTTTTGGTGGTGAATCGACAACTACCCAAATTGAGGGTTTCGGCGGTTAGAGGGATTTTCCGGCCACTTCCCGACTGAATTGGACTTCAGCCCAGGTATGAAAGTTGTTTCTCTCATTGAACTCTACAACCTTGTAAAATTTGGTAATTTTTAGAGTTCGTCAGCATTTGGAGTTTCCGTTCACCGGAAACCGCCACACGTGGTGGCACGTGGACAGTGAGCTGACGATGCCTTTCTAAGCTAATTTCGATATTTTGAATCTATATTTGATATACAATTTGTGTGACTTGCTTGTTTGAACTTAGTTAGTGATTGTTAGTCACTTGAATGATTTTGGAAATGAGTTAGAAATTGAATTTGTGAACTACGAATGGCTTGATCCCTTCATAGGGTACGTAGGTAGTCTAACGAAGATGTTAGATGCAGCCATAAAATAATCCAAATTTATTATTGTGCTAGATTTCGTCTAAGGAAAGAAATTATTATGGTTAATAGCGTGGGAAATGGTCATGAATGTATTTTGGCCTATTACCGGATTTTAGCTTCCAAATAAGAATTTTTGGATCGTTACAAAGTCAGAGCAAATGATCTTGCTCCATATTATGCAACCTTCTTGAATTCTCGTTGGTGTGAATTATGATATGCATTGTGTTGCATTAATTCATAATTTTTGTGAATGAAGTGGCATTCATGTGATATGAATTGTGGTTGCAATATTTCATAATTTTTGTGATTAAAGTGACATCCATGTGATATACATATGTGAGATACATTTACGATGTGCATTGTGATTTGGAGCAATTTCCATGGAGATTATGGAATTTCGTTAGTGGAAATTATGTTTTGCATTGTGGTTGCAATATCTCATAATTTCTATGAATATGTTATGTATTGTGGATTACTCACCTGTGTGGTTGTGAGTACGGGTTCCTCTGAGTTGTGAATGCAGGTTCCATGGATGATTTGGATGGCCTGAGAGTGAAAGGGACGGTGAGGTTCCCCTGGGTTTCGATTCCCTAAACCTTCAGAGGGTGTTATACGGCCGGACTACTCCTGAGGGATAGTCCATGTGGTATTGCCATTGGAAATGGACACTCCTAGATTGAGAGTTACTAGGAGTGAGGGGCACTGCGTGCTGCCTTAGGTTTTGATCCCCTAAACCTCTGGAGGCTTACATGGCCGAACTTGTACCATATCATGTGGGGAGGGTACTTGGTTCTATGGTGTAAGATTAAATGGACACTCTTGTTACCCTACTTCATGCTATTGTGGTCATATTGAAGTAAGGGTAATCGGCTGCGAGACCGATCATCAGGTTGGATTATGTTGGCACCCGAGTTCTGAGAAGGAATTGTGGTGACGGCTGTGTATTGCCAATAAAGGTAAGTGATTTTACCAGTGATTGTGATTTGAAATTCCAATGATTTGGTGGGAATTTCTTATATTTGATTTGCCAATTTTAATGGTTTGGCTTGAAATTGTGATATTCACTTAGCCATTGATGATTATGGCTTGGTATTTTGGTATTTATTTGGTCAATGATGATGGTTTGGTTGGAATTTATGATATTTGTTTTGCCAATGATGAATATGGCAAAATTTTCTGATGTTTGGTATCACCAGTGTTTGTGGCTAGAAATTTTGAGGAAGAATTATGGTAACGGCTACTTATAGCCAATGATGGTAAGTGGTTTTACCAATAATTGTGATTGGAAATTTCAATGATTTTGGGTGGAATTTCTAATATTTGATTTGCCAATTCTAAAGGTTTGGCTTGAAATTGTGATATTTATTTAGCCACTGATGAGTTTGGCTTAAAATTTTGATATTTATTTGGCCGACGATGGTTACGGCTAGGAATTTATGATAATTGTTTTGTCATGAATATGGCAATGATGGTAAGTATTTTACCCATGATTGTGATTATGATGCTAGTATTTATCTAACCAACGGTAGATGTGGTTGATAATCTAGTATTTATTTAGGCCTTGAGAATTATGGCTTGATGTTTGGTATTATTTTGCCAATGTGTATGGCTAGAATTTCCAATATTTATTCTACCAATGAGCATGGTAGGAACATGAGTATAAATGATTACTTCATGGAAGTATTTATTTCTAGGGCTTGAATAAAATTGTAGACTGATGTTATGATTTTATTCACTATACATGGAATGGTGGAATTAGCGTTAATTCCTTTTTAGTTATTCGAGGGTAGAAATCTCGAGGACGAGATTTATTTTAACGGGGGTCGAATGTAATACCCTAGAAAATTTAAAATATATGAAAATGTAGAAAATTTATCGATAAGTGGAAAATGCTCCTGGTTGATTGAACGTAATTTTACGAGGACGTATTTTATCCTCGTATATTTTATTGAATTTCTTGACATATATGGATGAAGTTCGATACTACGAGCGTGTAGGAGAAAATTGTTCGTAAAACGGAGTTATAACAAAGAAATTAGAGATGTTTGTTGGACTTTGTACCCAACCCATCTTTTCATCCATTTTGAAGCTGTTTGATAATTATTTTTATTTTAGTTTTTGAATTTCATTTTTTGTGCTTGACATACATTAAGAAAGTGTGAAAGAGAAAGGTCGGAGAAGGGCAATTGTTTGAGATAAATAAGGTGGGATGAAGGGTAATGGGAGAGGAGTAGAAATAAAAATTGTAAAGCGAAAACTTCTTAAAATAGTTTTTTTGTTTTTTTATTCCAGTTTTTTGTCTTATTTATGCATTTCCTTGTATGTTTCTATCTCATTCACGTCCTATTTTTTCAACGATAAATGAACTAAAACTAAAAATGTAAGTGTTATCAAGCAGACTCTAAATTAACGGTTAAGTTTTGTATATTTTTATGACCGCTTGTGGGGAGCGGGTGAGTTATGGGGATAAGGGCAAGAGTGGGTTACTCGGAATGAATGGGGGAAGGAGTTGTCGGAGAGGGAATGACATGTGAAGGGCGCCGCATCTTAGCCATCTATGTTATTTATGGGTTTGGTTTCCATGTCCTCGACTTCAACCACGGCCAACCACGATATGGAGCGAAGTGTTGCTTCAGCTTTGGTATCAATTTGATGCAAGGCAATAATGATTAGTTGACGTCTAGCGCGGGTAAAATAAGTGAAATAAGCAATTCCAAACCAGAAACAACATGTGATTTAGGCCACAGTAATACTTTTCTCTCCCTGAGAGTTGTTCTCACCACTTGTGTGAAGGTTTCCAATTAAGGTTTTTCGTTCAGCCGTTGGCCCCTAGCTATGGCTAGGGTCGGTGGCAGCCTTTTCTTTATGCTCTCAATTTGTTCTTCTCTTCGTTACCTTTTGCTACAATTTCCCCCTTGCTAGCCTTTCCCTCCAGAATGATCTTTCCAACCTACAAACCATAAATCCTAATCATCAATGTCCTCAGAACCATTTCCTTCTTTTCTCTAATTCATGATATCCCTCAATCTTCACTCATCCCTTCTTTCTAACTTGGCTTCATCTTTCACCAATATCATTCCAAATCCGGTTTGCAATCACTTTTAACCGCGATTTCTTGTGGTACATCGAGAGGGTGTGTAAAGTTCCGGTGATCACACTGGCTTGGGTGTTTGCACCACCTCCTTCTCTTGGTCTGCCATCATTGGCAAGGTCGCTAGTGGGAATCCCACCGACTTCTTTGTTTTCTTTTACTTGGTGGCTGCAACCAGAGATGAGTTTTTTGTTGGATGATGGAGTCTTCCTTCCTTCCTTCCATCTCTGTGGTGTTGTTTGGTCGAATTTATGGCGTTGGATGGGTTTGGTGGTTCGAGATGATCGAGAGGTGCTACTGCGGCGACAGTTACAGAAGGCTCTTTTGGTTTGCTTTTGTTTCTAAGCCTAATCTCATGATTGGGCTCTTGGTGTTTTGTTTTGGATGGCCCACATTTCCCTTGTATATATGTTTTGGGCCTCTGTTATGTAAAGTTCTGTTGCCAATAAAACTATGCCTTTATACCCAAAAAAAAAAAAAAACAAAACAAAAAAAAAATCATAAACAACATAAACTAAAAGGTAACAACAAAAGAATCAAAGTTGAGACACAACCTGCTCTTAATTTTGTCCTTTAATTTTATTTTGATAACCCAGAAATAAAAATAATGTGTAGAGGAGCAAGTGGGAGTATCATTTCCTATCATTCTTCTTTCTTAAAGTTCTTTGTTAATTGAATGATGGTAGGTGATAAATAATTAAGGCTAAATTGTAGCAAATGTCCCTAATTTATACCAGAAATTTAGATTTCGTTCCTGAATTCTACTAATAATTTTTTCATCCTCAATTATGTCATTTGTTGCACTAGTAGTCATTATCATTAACTCCGTCAACTTTTTTATTAAGTTGAGGGATAAAATAGGAATTTCATCCAAAAAATAAGAAAATAATTTTTTTTAAAGAGAAAGACTTGCCTCCTCAAGGATTATGGAGGAACCCTCCTTAAAATACCTCGTTGCCTATTCACAAAACTATGTACTTCTAATCGAAACTCCTTAAGGATTGACTAAATGATCTTAGCTTTAAGTGATTTATAATATGAACGGCTTCGATCATAAGCATGAAATTCTATGAATAGGACACAAAATATTTTGAGGAGGAACTCCTCCTCAACCTTAAGGGATCCAAGCTCTTCTTTTTTAAAAATAATTACATTTTTCTGTGACAACCCATCCTGGACTTTTCGTACCGTAGGGGTGAAATGACGATTTTGCCCCTAGCATGGTTGTTTCGTTGTGTGGTTGTTTTTGGGTGTTGCTTGGCTGGTTTTGGACTACACACACTCTCCCACACCCCCCCTCACCCTTTTCCCTGTCCTGCATCCCTGTCCCGAGCCCTTTCTCTCTCCCATTTCTATCCTTCTTGTACGGACGACAATCAAAACCATCCAAACCTTCACAGATCGAGGAAACAAATTACATATTCATGCTCGTGAGGTCCGTAGGAGTTCAACCATACCCATTTCAGCTTGTAGGAAGCTTGGTGAGGTCCTTAGGAGGCTCGGGGTGGTTTGTTTGAAGGTTTTGGACGTCGGGATCGTGAGTTACAAGCTTGGCCGGAGTTGGTGGTGTTTTCCCAGCGAGATTCCGTGGATTTTAGTGCTTGAAAGTGGTGAGACCTATCTCGAGGACGAGCGCGGTCACTCAAGGCAAGGGGGTTACGACCCTTCTACATACTAGTGAGTGGGCATTTGGTTTTCCGTATATACCTATATACTTATGTTTTTCCCAGAAAATGAATTGAAACATTTATACATTTTTATGTCATGCATTATGTTGCCGTTTGTTTACGCATTGTTAATAGCCTATATATATATGTTTAGTGCTGCGGACGCATAGGTAAGTGCCAGGTGAGTATGGTTTATGCTTATATTCAGTAGTGGTTTGAGATGCATATAGAGCTCATAACCTGCACCCCCGGTGTTAGTGTTCCCGCCCAGAGTTGGGCACAGTCCTTCACGTGATGTTCACCTCCCGCACCACACGCTCATCTTGGATCCAAGTTAGGTGCACAGTCCTGTCGTACAGACCATTTTAAGTGGTTCCGACTCGTAGGTGACCCACGATTATTCGCCCAGCCTTCATGTGATCGTAGCACTTAAGCGTACTTATATTACACCCAGTCCTGTCGTACAGACCACTTTAGGTGGTTCCGACTCGTGTGCAAGTACAGTTAGTGAGATGGAGATTTGAGCTCTAGATTCAGCCGTACAGGTCACGTTAGGTGACTTCAGCTGACAGATTACATGGCATTGATTTGACATTCCTGAGCACTTGCATTCTATTTAGAGACATTTGACATGGCATATTTTTGAGCATGACTTATATATATATATATATATATATATGTGTGTGTGTGTGTGTGTATACTCTATTTTTCTGGGAAGTATACAGGTTTTACGGCGAGGGGTTAGAACTTATTTATGAAATGGTTTTTGAAAAGCTTTATTTTTGCCCACTCACACTTTTTGTTTTGCGCCCCTCCAGGTTCTAGTTGGCTAGCACTTTTGGTGGCTTCCCAGAGGATTTCCCCGGCACATCTGACAGATTATTACCAGTGCATGACCACCTTCGGGTGTGTTTTTGTAGCATTATTTCTCCCGGACTGCATTAGGTCTTCGAGCTCTGAACTTTGTTTTTCACACTTTCGCTTGCACATGTATGTTCTTACGTTGTGTAAAGCTGGTTTTTATTTATTCGTACTTTTATTATTATTTTATTAGCTTCCGTACTGTGCACATGGTTACGTTACTTCCACGTGACGGCCAGCATGCCCTGATCTCGATCGGGGTGTGTCATTTTTCGTTTGAAATGACCACTATACATTAAATTTGATAGAAAAGAAGACAAATTTAATGGAATGATCACTCATACAGCGCATAATTAAGTTGGAGGACAAAAGTAACTAATATGAGAGTTTAGGGACGAAAACTAAACATAAGGTAAAATTCAAGGACCTTTGCTACCATCCACCCAATAACTAAAGTGCCAATTTGTCTTTAGGCCCTTGCCACAAGGAATGTGAAATGTGAAGCTTGTGTGCATTATTATCTAGCGCCTTTCACAATAGGTTGAAAAGCCTGAAATGCTGAGTTTGATTTAAATTTTATAGGAATCAAACTTCTACAGTGAGTTGAAAAGTTTAAGTTTTATGAGAGTGATGCAAAATTTTTCAGTTCAACGTACTAAACTCATATTGATTCCTATACAATAGATGACCCACTTTTTTAGCAAGAAAAGAGAGTAACCACATAGTAGAGTAGAAATTAGATGGATCTCACAATTAATACATAAAACTTATTGTTGCAGTTTTGAGTATAAATTCCCTTCTAAATATTTGTCCCATATCGGTCAAGTTGGAAAGTTTCGCACTTTATAACATCAAGTCCCTCTTTCCAAGGTCTTTTTTTCAAAGTGATTGGAAAGATTGGCTATGTAGAGCAAAATTGGGCTTGAACTTTGAGTTTGGACTTTAGGGTGTGATAATTATATATATAATTAAATTATCAAAAGATGGGCCTTGGGATTCGGGCTCAAATGTTAAATTTAAGGATAATGTTAGGGAGACTAAATTTATAGACAATATTTACAAACTAAATTATGTGTCACCAATAGGAATGATCACGTTTATCAAAGATTAAGTAAAAATCCAATCATCAACTTCTATGTCATTTAGTTTACAAAATTTAGTCTACAAATTTAGTCTCCTAGTATTACCTAAATCTAATAATTATTTATTAATTTTATTTATTTATGTATTTGGTTAAATTCAATGACTCATCCCTTCCTATAAGTCTGAGATGACGAAAGAAAACTAGAGAAACACACCCTTTATGAGCAGATGCCTCCCATAAGATACATCACAAATCCATATCTTTTGCGAAAAGGCATGCATATTATATATAGGTTAATATGCATTGCATTTAGAACATAGAAATTTTTTTTTTCTTCATACTATTGAGAGAACCATAAAGAAATATGCCAGAAACCAGGTTTTCTGGTGCTAGAATCTTAGTTTGATTGTTGAGTCCTAGTGAAGCAGATACCCATTGAACCACAAGCACAGAGTAGGGGAGAAAGTTTGTTTCAAAGACATTGCGGCACGGAAGTCTCGATCGTTATTTTGTTTGTTTGATAGTAGTTGGTTTAATTCAGATTCTGTCAATATACATGGTTGTAATTTATTTGATGATTAGCATATAATTTATATATATATATATATATATATATATATATATATATATATATATATATATCTCGAATTTATTTATGCAACACGCGCACACACACACGCATATGTATATATACATATTTTGATTTATTGTTGATTCTTATCTAACACTTATGTCTATTAAACTCACACTAGTAACAATTATGACAGTTGATTGGAGTATGGTGCGTGGACCTAATGTGAAATCTCATTCCTGAATTTCACTATTGTAATTGACATATTATGTATTAGCAACACTTTATATTATTTTCTGGAATATATTTTAATTTTATTAATTTTAGATTTTACTTAAACTAATTACAAAATTCGAATTTTGGTCATTGATTGCTAAAAAATTCATAGACCTTACGAAGTCACAGTAAGTATAATATTTTAGTAGTCATCACGAGGAACCTATATGAGACACCCCGACCGAAATTAGGGTGTGCTGGCCGTCACGCGGAGATGATGTAACCATGTGCACAGTGCGGAAGCTAAGAATAATAATAAAAGTACGAATAAATAAAAACCAAGCTATACACTGAGTAGATAACATGCATGTGCAAGCGTAAGTGTGAAAAAAATAATATTCAGAGCACAAAAGACCTAGTGCAGTCCAGAGGAACAAACACTAACGAAACACACCCAGAGGTGGTCCTACACTGGTGATAATCTGTCAGATATGTCAAGAATCCTTTGAGAGCCACCAAAAGTGCAATCCAAACTAGAACATGGAGGGGCGCAAAACAGAAAGTGTGAGTGGGCAAAAACAAAGCTTTTCAAAAATCATTTTAATATCAAATGTTCTAACCCCTCGCCGTAAAACCTGTATAGTTTTCCCAAAAAAATAGAATATATGCACATATAGGAAACATGCTCAGAAATATGCCATGTCGAATACCTCTACATAAAATGTAAGAAAACCAGGTAATGCCAATCAATGAAATGTAATCTGTCAGCCGGAGTCACCTAACGTGACCTGTACGGCTGAATCTAGAGCTCAAGTCTCCAACTCACTAGCTATACCTACACACGAGTCGGAACCACTTAAAGTGGTCTGTACGATAGGACTGGGTGTAAATAAATACGCTCAAGTGTTACGATCACGTGAAGACTGGGCGAATAATCGCAGGTCACCTACAAGTAAGAACCACCTATAGTGGTTTGTATGACAGGACTGTGCACCTAACTTGGATCCAGAATGAGTGTGTGGTGTGGGAGGTGAACATCACGTGAAGGACTGTGCCCTACTCTGGGCAGGAGCACTAACAGCGGGGGTGCAGGTTATGAGCTCTCTATGCATCTCACATCACTATAAATCACAAACATAAACCATAACTTACCTGTCACTTACCTGTGTGTCCGCAGCATCCAACATATAAATATATACCACTACTAATGCATAATTAAATAGGCAAACACGATGCATGGCATTTAAAACATATAAACGTTTCTTTTCATTTTCTGGGAAAATCACAAATATATAGGTATATACGAAAAACCAAAAGCCCACTCACTGGTATGTAGAAGGGTCGTAACCCCTTTACCTCGAGTGACTGTGCTCATCCTTGGGATAGGTCTCACCTATATGCGAAACAACTAAAAAAACGTTAATTTAAAGCACATAACCCAAACTAGGTAATAACTTCTCATACAATGCTCAAATGGGGGGTGTATGAATACAACAACGTGATCTACTCAACCTCACGAACATCCTCATATTTTTAAAATAATTTTTTGACGTCGCACGCGGCCCCACGCACCGGCCAAGGCACGGCCACACGCGCCGCCCACGTGCAAGCACGTGCCTGGCACACTGACGGCGTCAGGAATATTCCGTTAAATCTAACAGATTCTGTTAAAGTTAACCTAACGCCGTTAGGAATATTCCGTCCAAACTGACGAAATATTCCGTCATCTTCTCCGGCTAACCTCCAGCGCCGTCGCCGTCACAAGAAAATTGGAAAAACTTCTAAACTTCATTTCTCACTCATTTTTCACCCAAATTTCATGAAATTGGTACCAAAATGAAGCTTACAACTAGAGGAACAAAACCTTACCACTTCCAAGCACTAAAACCAACGGAATCTCACCGGAAAAACTTCACCAAGTTCGGCCAAACCTGCAACTCACGATCTCAACGTCCAAAACCTTCAAACGAACCACCCTGAGCTTCCTAAGGACCTCACCAAGCTTCCTACAACCCTGAAATTCCCAAAAACACATGATTTTACGTGTGCATGAATAGTACCCCGAATTGAATACTCGGGTTTGACATGAAAACAAAGGTTTCCTTACCTGAAATGGGTATGGTTGCACTCGTACGAAGCTCACGAACACAAAGGTATGATTTTCTTCCTCGATCTACAATGTTTTTGAGTGTTTTGGTCTTGTCCGTACGTATATGATGAAGAAAAGGGAGAGAGATACAGGGATACGGGACAGGGAAAGGATGAGAATGAGTGTGGGTGTGTGTGTGTGGTCCAAAAGCAGCCAACGAATTTCCAAAAATGACCACACAACGAAACAAAAACACTAGGGGTAAAATCGTCATTTCACCCCTACGGTATGAAAAATCCTGGACGTGCTGTCACACTGTAGGCCCAAGCGGAATGAGATTTGGTTTTAGAACGAAGTTTTTACGGGACTTTAAAGTCAAGGGCATTTTTTGTAAAATTCCTCTATTTCTAGGAAAATCTATTGCTTATTTGGGTTCACTGGGGTCCACGCCCTTCTTTTGTTCCGGGTTCTCTCTCAGCTTCGGGGGGAAGGAGAGAAGAAACCCTCACTCTCTTTCGCAGGAACTCTCCCTGTTTCTACTCCCACATTATCTCATAAACTCCAAGTCTCAGGGAGGGAAGGGGAGAAAATCGAAAATCTCAGAGCATGATCAGAGCAATGGGAATCCAGGGAGTTGCATGGGGTTGCAAAATAGTGATTCTTCAACCTCAAGCTGCTGGAATGGGGCCAATGGGTGGCATGGTCTTATACCACATGTTCAAGTTTTTAGTAAAAATATGAAATATATGATTATGCTTTTAATGTATTTTTCTTAATCATAAATTTGGTAATTATGATGAAAAGTAGAGCTGAATTATGACTCTAATAGGCTTATTTGATAAGCTAAAACCACCTTCCAAAAGTTTATAATTTTTTATGTTATAGAGGATTTGAGAAAAATACCACAAGGCCATTATACCAATAGCATTCCAATATGTAATGGTATCTATTTTCTCTCCTTTTGTGTGTTCTTTTGTTGTACCTGGTAATATAGCCTCTAATAGTATTGATTTTGTGAATGTTCTTGCTATAGAGACTATACTGTGAAATCGACATGCAATGAGAGAAATAGAGACAAAGATATATTCGGTTGCACTCAACATTTATATGGGAGGCTCTTTAATTAAGGGATGCATGACTTTCTTTCAACGGTTACTCTCATAATATTATAGTTGTATTTTTACAAAATCATACCATGTGTTAGTTGTTATAATTGTGCTAAGAGTCTGTTGCCTTCTTTGATCTGGTATGCATGTTCTGTGATGGTGTGACATGTATGTACAGTTTCTGTATGCATGTATGGTTTTCTTTTAGATTGTTGCTATTGGATTTAGACATTTTTGTTGGCAATAGCCTTGTTCCTTATGGATATAAATGTTGTAAGCAAATATGGTAATTGTTATATGTATTGAATATCTTATTAAGGTCTCATTGGCACAACATTATCAGAACTTTTGCATATGTCTGAAGTTGAATGAATACTTATATATACATATAAAATTTGAAAGGAATAAAATTGTTTTCTTGTTTAGTAACCGTGTACATATGTCTATGTATGTATATTCCAATGAACTTACTTATATCTCTGGAAATATGTACGTACCAATTGCCACAACTTATATATACAGGTACATCTATATTTGTAAACAGCATCTTCACTTTGTCTAGAAGTGTTTTCATTCAAATGTTTCATTTATTTTGATCATGCTATTTCAAGTTAATCAAAATAATACTTGGATCTGATGGTGTGAATTAGCAGTCCCAAGTAATCTAATTAAGACTAGAGTCGAAAGCGATGCATTTAGTAATTGTGTACACTTGTGAATAGGAGTTGATCAATGTGGTGGTTTCTTGTTTTAATAACTCAAAACAATGCTTTGGAACCTATATTTGGGAAATGCATAAATTGTTAGTGCTTGTGCTTACATTGTAAATCATAAGGGATGAGGTAGGGATAGGTTGTGTGTTGATCTGGCTGCACCATGGTGGTACATGGATGGCCCTGCTTGGTATATTCACGATAGGGGACCACACGTATTTCAGGGGTAATCATGCTTGGTATATTCGCAATGGGTGATCACTGCCTGCACAATAGACTATGCATATGGTTCTGCTTGGTTTATCTGCAATGAGGGACCATACGCATTCTAGGAGTGATCATGCTTGGTATATCTGCGATGGGTGATCACTACCTAGAGCTATAAGATACAGTCCTGCTTGGTATATCTACGATGACGGATTGTTAGGGGTGATCATGCTTGGTATATCCGCGATGGGTGATCACTGCCTACATTATTAGATTATGCATATGGTTTTGCTTCGTTTATCCGCAATGGGGGACCATACGCATTCTAGGAGTGATCATGCTTGGTATATCCGCAATGGGTGATTACTACCTAGTGTTAGGATATGGTCCTGCTTGGTATATCCGTGATGGGGGACCAGACGTATTTTAGGGGCGATCATACTTGATATATCTGCGATAGGTGATCACTGCCTGCACGCTTAGATTATGCCTATAGTTTTGCTTGGTATATCCACAATGGGGGACCATACGCATTCTAAGGGTGATCACGCTTGGTATATCCGCGATGGATGATCACTGCCTACCTAGGGTTATGAGGATTAGTTGTACTTGGTACATTTCGATAGGCGACCATAGTTTAGTTGGATTCCATTGAGTGGTCTGGAATCCCTACTCTTGCTCACTTCCATAAAGTTAGTCCGACCCCTAGATTTGAGTGAATAGGAATTGCTCACAGTGGACATTGTGTTTATAAATTAGATTTGTTATGTTTTTACTTGGAATCCGGGTAGGGAATTATGTAGAATTCCTTTATTAAATTTCGTGAATTGATATGTGATCTTCTTGATTGATTAATGTGGTTAAATGTTAATATCGTGCATCTGTGATTCATGGAATTGATTAATTGGAGTGATTGTGGAATGATGTTGGATATGATTATTTTTATTATGATTTGATTATTTGACCAATGTGGCTAGAGAATAATATTGTGCTTCGTTGGTTCTTTGATATGTTACATGCTATAGATTGCGGTATTAAGTTGAAACATAGTGAGTTATGCGATGGATGAAATGGAAATCTTGATTGTCATTTGGGTTTGTTATGTAGCCCTGAATCTAGTAATTTATGCTTGTCAAGTCCCAATAATTGCTTGAGGAATGCTATGCCTTCCTGTTAGAATGCACTAGGATAAATGTCTGAGTTTAGTGAATGATGAACTACAAATAGCTTGATCCCTTCTTGGGTTACGTAGGCAATCTAACACTAAGGTTAGATGTAGCCATGAAATAAAAGTAAATGAATGTGTGGCTAAATCATTGATTAGTTTTGGTCTTGTCTCAAATACAAGACATGATAAATAAACAGGGTTGTGAAGACGTCACATGTTAATCTTGGACGTATGTCGGGATCGGGGCATGATACCTACACATGAAGGTGGGCTTGATCTTGGGGATTTAGCTTCATTGAATTTGGCGTCTTTGCTTAGTTTTGGATGGGATGCTTTACAATCCTCTTTTCTGTGGAGTTCCTTCACTCATCAGTATTTTTCTTTTTCACCTTACGAAAACCAAAATATCTATTCACAATCTTCTGTGTGGCATGATTTGAAGCGTGCAAATTTTGAATAATAATAGTCGTTAGATTATTAATGATGGGAGGTTAGTTTCCTTTTGGTTCAACAAATGGTTAGATGAAACTACTATTATCCCTTCTTTATCTTCGATCATTTCACCTAAGGTTTTTCCTCGAGTTACAGATGTTATTGAAGCATAGAGTTGGTCTTTGCCAGATTATTTTATAACTTTATTCCCTTCTGTAGTGCAACAGATTTTACGTCTACATTTGCCTTTAAATGTCGAGGATGACAAATTTATTTGGGAACCTTCGCCTACAGGGAAGTTTTCCTTTTCTTCTGGTTATTAGCTTATTCAAAGGAAACATAGTGATTGTGTTTGGGTTAAGGTTATTTGGCAACATTTTATTCCACCACAACTATCTATTTTGGCTTGACGGCTTTCATGATAAACTTCATACTGAGGGTGCGCTGTAATGAGGTGGCACTTCTTTAGCATCCATTTGTTATTTATGTCATAATGCTGAAGAATATACTACTCATCTTTTCTTCGGCTGTTAGATATCTAGACAGCTTTGGAGGTGGTTAGCATGCCAATTTGGTACCTTTTGCCTCTTTCAGATTTGTTGGCTGTGTTTTAGGATATCTACGTTCACAAGCCCTTTTTCCTACAGTTGCACAATATCTGGATTTTTGCGGGTCTTTCTACTATTACAACTATTTGGAAGGCTCGAAATAGGTTTATTTTTTAAGGTCTACCAATCTATTTTCATCGTCTCTACATGTCAATCAATTCTGTGATTGTTCATGGTGGGAAATTTATTCTTGGTCACTCTCAAGGTTTTGACACTCGAATCATCTCTTCTTTAAGGATCCAACCTATCTCTCACAAGGCGCCTACCATCCTTCTTGTCCCTTGGTCTCCTCCTTGATTTCCTTGGATTAAACTTAATACAAATGGTTTGTCTAAAGGAAACCTGATCCTGCTGCTTGTGGATGAGTTTTTTAGGAATTGTCATGGTAGTTTTCTTGGTGGTTTCTGTTAATGGTTGGTCATCACAACTCTTTTTTTGCAAAATTATCTGCAATTATTATTGGTGTAGAGTTGCATATCAGCGGGGTTAGCATTGTCTTTGGTTGGACAGTGACAGCTCTAGTGTTATTTTTGCTCTTCAATCATTTGATTTTGATCCTCCTTTGCCTCTTCGTACACAATGGTTTAATTGTTAGGTCCGCATTCGGAAAATGACTTTCTACACATCTCACATATCGCGAATGAAATTTTGTTGTAGATAATTTTGCAAACATGAGTTTGACTTCTCCAACTTTAACTTGGCATGATTCTCCTCCATCGGCAGCTCGTGTTGCTTTGTTTTCGGACTATGTTGGCTTGCTCAACTACCGCTTCTCAAATTATTGTGCATCTCAACATCCAGATTTTTTCCTAACTTTGCGGTGTTGCTCAGCTTGTTTTGTAAGTTTAGACTTTTAGATTTGGTTTTATAGGGGATAGGTTTCATATCTCCCCCCTTCTTTTATTGTCTTTGTTTTATGAAGAGTGAGGTTTATATTCCCTCTAGCTAGGTGTAACTTCTTTTTTTGCTATAAAAAAAATCTCCCTTATACCGTTCAGGTTTTCCAAAAAATAAAAAAATAATATAAGAATCAAACTAAATGTGTCTTATTCTTGTATGTAAAAGTTAAACTCACTTACGCTGTTGCGAAATGCCTAAAACTACTAGGAAGCCATGCTAGGCATCCCTTAACCAAACCACGCACATTGGTATCATCCTTGAAATCCTCTCTCTTTTCTTTATGATTTTATCTGGATTGGTCTCCCACTTTGAACTTTGGAGCACCAAAACCGGTCAGAAACTATATATCAAGTGAAAGTTGAGGTTAGAAATCATATAAATCTGTTTCACTCACTCCCGTGTTTCTTAAACCCTTTAAAATACAAAGAAATCTCGTATGATCGAGGGAATCATATAAAAATCTGGTTTTTGGATTACATTATTTATCTTGATATCAAAAGACATTCCCCACTTACTTGGTGAGGTTGGTCAGTCTTGGGTTATGGCCACAAATGTATGTCATGTCTAATATAAAGTAATTTCCCAATTGAGTCATACTAACGGTTTAGTTCACCCACTTAACTATAATCTTTGTGCTTATGCTTATGATAGCGACATCATCATTTCACATATCTATTAAAATTACAATACATTATGCTTACTCATATCACGAAAGAATGGACTTACTGCTATAGCAAACTGATTTAATTTATGTTTTTGAGTTGTTTAAATTTTGTGACGGCCTTGATTAATACGGTGTTACTTCTCTTTATGATATTTAAATAAAATTTCTAAAAATTTAAACATTTAGTTTCTATTAGGAAAAAAAATGAGAGGATTACTTACGCCTTTTTTTTCCTTTGACATATGAAATGAGATCGAACCTATAATCTGTCATATTTTCACTTTTTTGCAGCATTAACAATTATAAGGTTCCTCCAATGTCATAGGACACAGTTTGCAAATCTAGAAATATGGAAGGCCTTGGTTTACAAAGAATGAAATATTTTATACCGCTTGTTTAACCAAGTCGGACAGTTCTTACCTAACCTGACAACTGGTGGGTTCAAGTACTTGTCTGTTTTTAGAATTATTTATTACTGTGTGTTGGACAATTTGAGGCCAGCAAAAGTTAATTAAAATTTTAAAACCATACAATAATACTAAATTTTTTCTTTTTTAAAGTACGATATTCTATTCATTCATTAATAGACATTAGAAATACATGTTATGAAACATCACTAGTAATAAAGTAATGAGTAAACTTCAAGTACTCATGGAAAGATAAGATCATCTGAAACCGCAAGATTATATAAATCAATAAAATCGTTAAATCTCGTGTTATATTGAGATTATGTGAAAACAAAAATCTCAAATCATAATGGGACAGAGAGTACGATGCCCATTAGTCTAATCGCATCACCTAATCACCACCATGATCCTGGAAAACCAAGTAGATCTAGCAAATCAAACAGCTCTACCCTTCACACATAAATCCAAAAGAAAGGTAGCACACAAAAACAAAAATCAAACTGAACCAACTCTCCTAAAGAGAAAAATCAAAACCAAATCTTCAACACAATTCCTGAAAATTATTAAACAGTGTACAAAATAAAAAGATAAAATCATGTCATTGTTCCACATCCTTTGGATATCTGAGAGCCATAGCACTGCACCGGCTATAATGTTGTACTAGCTAAATGAATGCAATCTGACATCTAGCTTCAACCTCACATCGAAGGTGAAGATGATAACTAGATCCAAACCTTGTGTTCGTATGTGCGTAGGTTAAAAAACGATTTTTCATTGAATAAAGTAAACGAAAAGGAAGAGAGGTGAGGGACCAAAAATTATTGCCAAGAAAATTGTCGTGGACCCCAAAGCCAAAAGCAAGGGCTAGCAGAAGCGATTTTTTTTTCTTTGATTTTTGCTCGGCTGGTTTTTTTTTTTTATTCATTAAATTAACAAGAGTATGGCTTGAAACCTCTAAATGGAGATTTTGTACAAATTAATTTTAATGATAGTATTAAAACCAATGGTGATTCTTTTGCTGATTTCTTAATTAGAAATTCTTCCGGTAATACAATTATGAGAGTTTTTCTTTAAAAATAAAAAATGACCAGTTAGTAGCTTTCCCATGGTAGTCCATTATTTCGGGGACTGAGAAGACTAACAGAGGCATTTCAACCTCCTCTTGATCATCATTGTGCGATTCACCAATGGTGGGAATCGAACCCAAGACGTGTCGTGTGGAATACAAGCCTGAAATTCATCCCCAACCACTGGACTACTCCGTGGTGGTTACAATTATGATAGGTTCATTTCCTTCAGGCTCTTTTTTTTTTTTTTTTTTTTTGGAACAATCGATATTATCTACACTAAGGGAGGGGTGGTTAGGCTTAGCCTCACAATGGGCTAGCAATAATGTGGTTCAAATTCACCTATGGCGAAAATTGAACCTAAAACTTCTTACTTACAAAAGAATAGAAATATCACTAAAACGTAGTACTAAGTGGTAGTTATTTCTTTTATTTAACATACTGAAACTACAATTAATCATACTTTCAAAGAAGTCAATATTAACATATAATAGTTCCTCGTTTACGTTGTGACAACGTTGGTAATAAGATCAATAGAAAAAAATAATCAATCTCTTGTAATTATGTTGTTAGGCTGCACCACTTGACCTTCAGATGGGTCATGGAGAACCTACTTTTGGCTTCCAACACCAATACGTGATTTGTCACATATCACGTGTAAATATTAACTGGAGGACAATGTGACCTTAGGAGGCTTGAGCATGAGAACATCTCTTAAAATCAAAACCTTTCTCTTGTTGGAATATTGTGATAGAATAAAATGCCTTTTTCGGCTAATACATGATTCAACCACCTCATGCTATTACTTTTCTTCTCGCATGCGCACATATTTACTTTACCGTCATTTTGATTTCGATCTCTAATTAACTTAATTGTTGAATTGAAATTTTATTTGTTAAAATATTTTGGTAGAGGTCTTCAGCATCATTTAAAGAATTTAAACCCTCCATTTATACACTCAATATCTCACAAATTATGAAAATTAGACAAATTCAAATAATATTTTTTTTAATATAATAATTACTTAAAAATCAATAATAAAGTAATATGGCCAAAAAAATTTTGTGGTCCCTGTGGTGACACACAACTTTCAATGTTACCCTTGTGATGAAAAAGCTGTTAATTAAACTCCCGTGGTAAGCCCTGTTAGTAATTGAGGTCCAAATCCAAACTTCCATTAGTCCTTCGTTAAAAACACTCATGTGACTATCACATGGATTGGTCAAATACATCATTTCAATCCAAATTATATCCTATTCCATAGACATCTAGTATGACTTAGGTATACGCTTGTTCTTTCTAGGTGAGTTATGACATACAATTGTTTTTCTTGTGAGTTAAAAAGTTGGCATCTGATTCTAGTGCACAAAGCAAATTGAACCAAGTGAAAATGAGAGATAATTTACAAGAATAACATAAAGAATTAAAAACAACGGGTGAACGACATTTCAGTTTATGCATTCAGACGAGTGAAAAGCATTGTAGAATTAAAGAATTGAAGACAATGGGTAAAAGGTAGTGCAGAAAATTCAATTTTCACGTCTGCCCTCTGCATATTCAGGAGCATAAGAAACTTAAATAATTAAAATTCAAAGAAGATTAAGAAAAAAATTGAAAGGTTGTGTACTAGCCAACTACGGCATGCATCAAACCGCACTACTGGTTAAAGACAAAATTGAAAGGCATATATGTATTCGGACTGGTACAAATTGATACAAGAATGAAAATTCAACTAAGACTAAGACTCTAACTCATGATCAAAGACGTGTTGGCATTGAAAAAAACAATGGTTTATTAGAAGTATTATGATTTCCAAACGAAATTAAATCATACCAAAGAAATTATACACGGCTTCACCTTCACCTCTTCTCCTAGCCATTGACATGGTTTTACAGGTTTAGTTTCACTCTTTACATTCAAGCTTTTTTCTATGAAATCTAATTTCCGTTGAACACTAACTCATACTAGATGTCCATGGAATGGGATGTAATTTGAATTGAAATGGCGAATTTGACCCTCAGTGTGATAGTCATGTGAGTTTATTTAATGGAAGACTAACAAAAGTTTGGATTTGGACCTCAATAGCTAATAAGGCTCACCATGAGAATTTAATTAAAAGCCTTTTCACCACAAGGGTCACATTAAAAATGCAATGTCACCACAAGGACCATGAAAAAAAATTGGCCAAGTAATATTGTTCTTTACATAGTTCTAACAAAAAAATAATGTACCTAAACCCTAGAAATATATGAAAATGATTAATAAGTTTTCCATTTTTAAAATTAACATATGACGTGGACAAAAGTCAAAGGACCTTGATAAAAAAAAATAAAAATGTTTTTTTAGCCAAATTGGTCTCTAAGATTTACATAACTCCTCACTTTGGTCCCTGTGATTTGAAATCGATAGAATTGGTCCCTGAGTTTGTCCACATTTAATGATTTTGGTCATTCAATGAAAAATCTCCATAAAATAAGGTTAAAATGATAAAAATGCCCTTATTTTTTGTCTAATCATTTTGGCTTATTGTTTAGTAAATTGAGGATAATTTTGTCATTTTGATCCTTATTTAACATCATTTTTCACCGAATGACCAAAATGATTGATGGTGGACAATCTCTATAACATCTCACATCGCCCAGGGGAGTGATCCTTATATGTATATTCCCATCCCTAACTAGCATGAGGCATTTTGGGAGCTCACTGGCTTCGGGTTCCGTAGGAACTCCGAAGTTAAGCGAGAAGAGGGCTAGAGCAATCCCATGATGGGTGACCTACTGGAAAGTTGCTCGTGAGTTCCCAAAAAATAAAACCATGAGGGAATGGTAAGCCCAAAGCGGACAATATCGTGCTACGGTGGTGGAGCGGGCCCGGGAAGTGATCCACCCTGGGCTGGGATGTGATAATTGGTATCAGAGTCTAACCCTGGTCGCGTGTGTGCCGACGAGGACGTCGGGCCTATGAGGGGGGTGGATTGTAACATCCCACATTGCCCAGGGGAGTGATCCTTATATGTATATTCTCATCCCTACCTAGCATGAGGCTTTTTGGGAGCTCACTGGCTTCGAGTTCCGTAAGAACTCCGAAGTTAAGAGAGAAGGGGGCTAGAGCAATCCCATGATGGGTGACCCACTGGAAAGTTGCTCATGAGTTCCCAAAAACAAAACCGTGAGGGAATGGTAAGCTCAAAGCGGACAATATCATGCTACGGTGGTGGAGTGGGCCCAGGAAGTGATCCGCCCCGGGCCGGGATGTGACAATCTCAGAGACCACTTCTATTGATTTCAAATCCCAGGGACCAAAGTGAGGAGTTATGCAAATCTCAGGAACCATTTTAGCTAAAAGCCAAAAAAAAAAAAAAAAAAAAAAAAAAAAGATTAATTTAGAATGAAAATTATATATAAGTAAGAAATGCCAAGTACATCTCGAAAACTTGCCGTGCAATATCGAAATTTGATCATTTTACTAGTTATATTGTATATATAACATTTGAAATTTGATCATTTTATTTGATAAATTTTATCAGTTTATGTGTTAATATATAACATGTGAAAAGATTAATCTATATTTTTTACTTTTAGAGAACAATATCAATAAAACTCACTCATATAATAACATGTGAAAAGATTATTCCAATTACCACCTGATGACATAACCACACAATTTAACCTACACTCATATAGTCATATTAGTTGTAAATTCTTGAAAAATCCATACAAAAAATTTTTGATTTCCTTTTTACATATATCAGGATTTTATTATTTAAATTTAATATAATTTTACGTTTGGGAGGAATTCGTCGAAGTTTGGTAGATATTTTTGTGTTGATATTACAAAGACAGATGAGTATACACGCCCTTGCGTGAGTTGACATACGTGAGACCGTTTCTCTTCTTCTTTGTCCAACAGACAATTATGGATAAGAATTAACAAAAAAGGAAACTCATTTAACTTGCTCCTAAAAAAGCCAGATTACAATTTACATCCGTTGGCAGTTGCCCTTTGGCTCGTTAAATCCCCAGTCCATCCTCTCATCACGGCAAAAATCACGAGCCCTAAAAGCAACGGCTGCGATTACATCACCACCCCAACAAAAATAAAAAAATCATTTGAATTAATAATCAACATGTTTTGGGTACAACATATCCAAATGCACAGTAGAGCAGGTGTATAAATATAGCAAAATATATGCATATACACACACATATGCGTGTGTGTATATATGTGTGTGTGTACGTATATATTCCAATGACACCTAAGTTGGTAATTGGGGGGGAATTTTGGGTGCCCTGTATTGATCCTCAAAGAATAACCACCTTCTAAAGATATCCCATTTTTCAAATTCTCTCTCTCTAGAAATTTGCCCTCTGCATTTTTCTTCCTTCTTCTCCTTCCTTCTTCTTCTTCTTCTTCCATCTCTTTCTCCCTCCACAACCCAATGTAGTGGAGTCTTTTCCTCCTTTTGTTTTCAGGAAGGCCTCTTCTCTCTTCTTCTGGTTTAGTAATTTGGGAAACTCTGCCAAGCCTGAACCATGACGGCGGAAGGTATGCTCTGCTCCTCCTCTGTTTTCAGGTTTTTTTTGTGTGTTTGCGGCGGCGGGTGGGTTGCAAGGACACTGGGGCCCGGCTGCGAAAAATGAATGGGAATTTTTGGTATATCAACCTGAAAAAGCAAAAGAAAAATCTAAGGCGAAAAGTTTTGATATTTTGCAATCTTTCATTGTTACATACATTTTTTTTCCAACATTGTTGTATTTATTGACTCGAGGGATGTTCTAATTAATCTCATTTAAATTACGAGAATGATGGTTCAAAATTGGGCTGCAGAAGGAGGAACACGCTGTTTTAGCCAATACATAGTCTAATCATTCATTGTCATTTTTGTCTTTGTTTTTGCTCTTTTTTTTTTCTTTTTGTTCATTTAGTAACGATTTGGTGGGGCATTGCAATGGCAGAGACCTTAGGAGAAACGAAAGGAAACCCAGAAATGGAATCAGAGTCACAAGGCGATCCGAGGAAGATCGAGTCGTGTGAAGACGAGCCGTCGCCGAGGGGCGTGTTGGAAATCCCCATTACGGACTCGGACTACAGCGGCAGCAGCTGCGGCACATCTTCTTGTTCCGAAAAGACGATGGGCCAGACGCTAATGCGAGACATCAGCATTGGGTTGCAGATGAGAGGCAAGGGAATGTTCGATGCCTTGAAGAAGAAGTCAGCGTGGCGGTTTTCGACCATTCCCATATTGGGTGCCAGCTATGAACTTTCCAGGAGGAACTTGAGGAGGAGACTGGCTCGGATTTGGAACGCCGAGGATGAGGAGGAGGAAGGAGCTGATGGGATGTCCGTTACGAAGCCGTCATGGAGGAACTTTGATTATGCTGAGCTTGCTGCTGCTACTGCCAATTTCAAACCTGGTGAGCCTTATTTTCGATTTTGTTATTCGCTTGTGAATAGAATTCTTATTGAGTTGTGATTGCATGGTACTCGGCAGAGAACCTGATTGGCAAAGGTGGGCAAGCAGAAGTTTACAAGGGGTTCTTATCCAATGGTACAATTGTAGCAGTCAAGAGGCTAATGAAGAAAGAGAAAGAGAAAGAAAACGAGGATCGAGTTGGCGATTTTTTGGCTGAGGTTGGGATTATTGCACACATAAGACACCCGAATGCTGCTCGCCTACTTGGCTTTGGCATCGACAGTGGTTTGCACCTTGTCCTGCAATTTTCCCCACACGGCAGCTTAGCTTCTCTACTCTTTGGTACCGGATTTGTCTTCTAAGTTTCTTAATCTGTTTTTTTTTTCCTTCCAGTATCGTATTTCAGTTTCGCTGATGAGAAGATATTCTGCGTATCAGGTACAGCAGAATGTATGGATTGGAAGATCAGGTTTAAGGTAGCAATTGGGATAGCAGAAGGTTTGCGATATCTCCATCACGAATGCCACAGGCGCATCATTCACCGGGACATCAAGGCCTCTAATATATTACTAACCGAAGATTATGAAGCTCAAGTATTCTTTGTGTTCTTCCGGTCTGGTTAACTTCTCATATATGCTTCTTAATGGATTTTCTAAATGTAATCGGAGTTCTATTTTACTGTTACTGCAGATATCTGATTTCGGACTAGCAAAGTGGCTCCCAGAGAAATGGACTCACCATGTTGTATTCCCTATTGAAGGCACATTCGGGTTAGGGCACAGTTTCAATTGTCCGTCAGTTATGATTGCTAACTTTCATCTGTCGTAGAGATTTTTAGGCTAACAGACCTTCAAATTGTTTCAGGTACTTGTCTCCAGAGTACTTCATGCATGGAATTGTCGACGAGAAGACTGATGTGTTTGCATATGGGGTTTTATTACTGGAGCTCATAACAGGTCGCCGTGCAGTTGATTCAACTCAGCAAAGCCTTGTGACCTGGGTGAGCATCTGTTATGTAAAACTAAATAGCATTTTTATCCCCACTTTTGCCTTTGCCAAATGCTTACGGGTGCCAAAAAGGGTTAGAATTAGGACAGCAACGTCATTGTATCATTAAATCTCAAGTTCAATAGCCAATTTTTCTTGTGTTATACACAGGCAAAGCCGCTTCTAGATGCAAGTAATATGAAGGAGCTAGCAGATCCTCTGTTAGAAGATGCATATGATCCGATTGAGATGAAAAGAGCCATGGTGACGGCTTCAATGTGCATCAGTCATCAATCCACAAGGCGTCCGTATATGAATCGGGTATGATCAGTTTCTTGTTTCCGGTTAATTTGTTTTCCAACCGTTACGCAAGATGGACTAACGATGCAAATTGGTGAGAGTGCAGGCAGTGCAGATGCTAAAGGGCGAGGATGGCGTCGCAGATCAGTTGAGACAGAGGTCTACAGCAGTGAGATCACTGGTCCTAGAGTCTTGTGACTTGGAAGACTACACTTGTTCGAATTACCTCAGCGATCTCAACCGCCACCGGCAACTCGTGTTGGATCAGTAGACTGCCTTTGCTTTCCATTCCTCTTTCTCCTGCAGCCTCTTGTTGTTGTTGCATTGTCAGCTGTTAGTGTGGAAGTTTTGGGATTGTAGTACCCCTTGCTGTGTATCTCCTCAGGCTCTCAAATTGAAGCAATTGTTGATTGATTGCTACATATTTGTAGAGAATACTAGGAAAAGTGGCATTCTGTTATCGTTGCGGCATGGTATGTTATGTTACCAAACGATCAATTGGAACATTGTACATTCAAACGTTGAACGCCATCAATGCTTCACTAGTTGAACGATCGTGATTGATAACCTGGCAACATAACATGTCGTAATATCTCAAAAGGAAGTTACTTTTGTTAGAACAAGGTGTACCCCATGATGGTTGTATTTATGTTCTCTCATCAAGTAAACAGTTCCGAATCAAGTTGAAAGTCTTCCTTGATCAATTTGTTTCTCCATCTTTGCACTGGTTCATTAATGTAAAAAAGGACAAATTTGGGACCAAAAAGAAAATAAATATTTGTAAAAGCACCATGCACATCATTATGCACAAACACCAACCGCTAAGTTAGCCACCAAGGTTCAGTTCGCCTCTGTTCTCTGCGACAAACTCAAATCAACGACCCAGATCCAATTGGATAACAATCAACCTATCACTGTTTCAATCACAACCGTTCAATCTAATGACACCAGAGGTGGTGCTGCGGGTCTGCCTTCTGATCCTAACCCTAGCGGTGTTCTTCGCCATACACAAACTCTCCAGAAACGCCCTCACCAAGCTCCGAACCAACAACCGAGCCAACCTCCAATCGACCCGCCACTTCATCCACGGGTCGCAGCTCCTGTACCGAGCACGGTCCACTCCCCACAAGGCCCAATCCCAGGCCCACGCCAAAAACGCCTTGATGGAGGCCCAGAAGGCGCTGTCTCTCTCGCCCAGGGATCCGGGCCCACACATCCTCAAAGCCCTATCACTCGATCTCTTGGGGCACAAGACCTCCGCGCCGAAATCGCTTGACGCGGCCCTGTCGACGCCGTGCGTGAAGACGCTCTCTGAGAAGGAGCGCGGGGACGCTCTGGTGAAGAGGGCCGAGTTAAAGCTCGGGCTGAACCGGAGGCGGCGGGTGGACTCGGCGGTTGAAGACCTGGTGCATGCGGTCAGGCTGGGTCGGGCGGAGGGGGATGCGACGGCGTTTTGTCTGTTGGGTCAGTGTTACGAGTGGAAGAGGATGAGGAAGGAAACCAGAGAGGAATTTGAGCGGGCCTTGAGGGTTAATCCCGGGTCGGATTTGGCCTGTCAGGGCTTGGATCGGTTAGGACCCTAGCCCATGAACTTGGTATAATTTAGTAGATTGTATTACGTCTTCGTGTTTAAAAGCCCAACAAGGCAGTATTTAGCTAGGTTTCCTTCCAATATTTTATATATTTACTAGAGACCTCTGTCGTAGCCGACGTAGATTAGGCAAATTGGTTAGCGTCTCCTTATAGTTCCAAGCTGTTTAAGTAGTCCCACTTAAAAAACTTAGATTAGGCAAGTTGGCTAGCGCACGCCATATTCAAGTTTAAATCATTCTGATGTAGTTTCATACTCGATAAAACAGTAATAACAGTAATACTAGGAAGACTAAAAATTTGTAAATTAAATGATATATCACTAATAAAAATAAACACATTCATTAATGTTTAAGTAATAATTTAATCAATTGTCGTGTCATTTAATTTTCAAGATTTTATCCACAAATATAATCTCTCCAACATCACATTCGTTAAAATATCATCTTGTCGTAGCAAGCTGAGATCAAGGCAAGTTGGTCAAGGCTGTAACACCGACGTCCGAAACGATGCGAAAATCTGCCCCTTATCCGATCTGATTTCACATATTAAAATATGAAGCGTGAAAAGACATCCAAAAGGAAAAATTCTTAATAAAGTAACAGATAACACGATTCAATATTTCCCACCTTAGATACAAAACCCAGCTTCCTACTCTATCCAGAACTTTAACCTCCAAACAAAAAACCTCCTATGCCCTTCCTAAATCCTAAATCCTAAGGTTGAGAGGTGGATTGGAGTGAGGGTCAGATGTTGGTCAGCCAGATAATGTTAGCGGCTAACATGCCAAAACAAGTACTGTTTAGTCAGACCGGGCTAACATGCCAAAACAACAAGTACTGTTAGTCCCATCGCTGACGAGTACTGTGGTACTCCTATTAATGGGATTGGTGATTAGGCCAAATGTAAAACTCAGCTGGCTGCTGCGGCATCATGTTCATCTGAGTTGCAATGTTAGGGTTTAGTCCACCAGAATCCAAAGCGCCATAGTAGTTTGGCTGAAATTGGTGGAAGAGGTTGTGATAATAAGCGTTGGCAGCTGCAGCATCGTATGGAATCCCGCATGGTATGGAATGAACTGGCTGCATGGCAGTGAAATTGATGTTGCCACTGCTGCATTGAGGATGCTGCTGATCATGATTCACAGATGGTTTCTGCTCTTCAGCTTCGAGTGAGAGCTTTAAGCGCTTCGCTGCCCCACCAACAGGAAGAGAACTCTTGCCAATAGCTTCAACGTCATATCGGTTCATCTCAAAATTTGTAACTGCATTAATGCCCCTAAACTTTATGGCCGCTATATCATACGCCTCTGCTGCTTCCTCTTCAGTAGCTGTCGACAATAAATGGTCATGGATTATCAAAATGTGCACATTAACTCTCTTCCAAAGACCAAGAAGCATCCATGGAAGCATCCAATTCAATATGTGGTACGTTATCAGACTAATCCAGAGAAAAACTAAACGATAAACCGAGTATATACAGCTTTCATGCTTGAAAATAAAAATTAAGATGAACTTGGAAGTCTTGAATGGTGTCAATTAATGAGTACGTCTCCCTGCAGTAACGTTTAAGCCAAAAGCAGAACTATATAAAAGGTTTGAATAAAACATGTAAGGTAAAGGTGTTACCAAATGTTCCCAGGTATAGGTCTTTGTTCCCGGCCACACGGCCTATTCTTGCTTGCCATCGTCCTTGTTGATGATGCCTGCAAATATTAAATTGAACCGTGCATGGATGAATATACTAGTTTATGCAACATATATAACAATCCAGGTTTTAATAAACACAATATACAGCAAATATTGACAAGGAATGATTTGAAAATAGACGTACTGACCTTGTAACTCCCCTGTAAATAGAAGCTCCTCTTGAAAAACCACTGCTTTTCCTGCAAGTGAAAAGTTGGGGAGAAATATTTAATTAACCGCATAACAGACGGAAAAAAAAAAATCCAAAGGGGTCGGTCGGAGCAAACCTTCTGAGAGAGGCGATGAATTCTTGCTTGGTCACATGCTTCATATCTTCCAGTTCTTTGCTGTAAGTTGAAACCTGAGAATTCAAAAACCAAATGCTAAGTACTTTGCAGTCCACTTCTCTGTCAGATATTTTCATTGCAAGAACAAAAGAATATTCTAAATATATTAGAATTAACAATATATGCATTACAGGAAAGTTGGTTGTTGCAGTAGGACCCCAGTATTTCAGAGCAGCCAAATCATAAGCCCTTGCTGCCTTATCTTCCTTGTCGTATCCACCTGAAACAATTACAGCAAGTTTATTAACTCAAAAAAGCAAGTTACAAAATTAAAAGTAAATTTCTTTTTGTTCCAATGTAAATAAAAAGGATAAAAATCTTACCCAAGTAAACTGTGGAATCGGATCAGATATTGAATGACAGCAAGATTTCCAGAATCCCACATTTTATGCAAAAAGCAAAAAGATTTCAACATCAGCTTAAACAGCAGTCAAAATTATCAGCTAAGTAGACTAGCCCTTGATCTAACTAATAAACAATAATTATTTCTGAAAAAAAGGTAAGTGAATTTGTCAAAATAAGGAGAGATTTTTCGGTGTACCGGGTACACCAAAAACCCTCACTCATAATGGTGGACCCTACCCTCACTTATTTTCCAAAATAAGGAGCCGTGAATTGCTTGTGATAGCTGCCAAAAAGTGAGACCTAATCTAAATAATGACCCGCATACATAGACTTGGATTTAGCCAAGTTTACTAGAATACATATGCTCCATGCTTTGTACTCAAGTTCGAATCCTGCTTACCGTGGTACAGATAAAATTAGTGTTGATTATTTATCAAAGTACGGATGTGAGTCCCAATCACTGGTAGGTATATACTACAACTACGCATATGAAGTTTATGAAGTATGGACCAGAATCTCGGTCTGGCACTTTTATCAGGGTCCAGTCCAGGGAAGTCACTCTCAACAAGTTCTGGCGTTAATAAAGGAGTATAATAATAAAATAATTTATTCAAGTGGGTGCTTTGGTCAAACCCAAAACTGTAGAGAGGGAGATGAAAGCAAAAGCAAAAGCCAAAGGTGAAGGTGGTCAGAAAAATATCAGTCATTGAGCTCTGCAATCCAGTAAATTTGCGGATGAGAGAACAAAGAGACGTAAGAAAGAATGGAAATATAAAAAAACCCAGATGAAAAAATGGCGGCCCATCCGATCAAATCAAAAACTGATTGAAAGAAAGAAATATATTCAGAGAAATGAAAAGGAAAGAAATGATGGGAGACTCAGAAAACAGTAATCTGTGGTACACAGATAGCAGCATTCAATCAATCATGTGTGACTAATGAAAAAGGAAACCCTTCCCCCTCTATAAATTTGACCCATTGGCTTTCCCTTTGTATATTGCATGCAATCTTCTTTTCAGTGCTACAGTTGTTTCTCTATGCATTACGTATGTTGTACGTACAAAAATTATATTCTACTCTAAAAATATCTTACGTACAAAAATTTTATTATGCTTCAGAATATATCACTGAAGATATATAACGGCAAAAAATCCCGATGTATAAGAACCCTAGAAAATCCCCATGTACGTATCCATACGCACACAATAATATATGTTTTAGAACTGTACACACAAAATGCAGAAAATAAGAGAGGGAGAGAGAGAGAGAGAGACGGACCTTGACGCCCCTTCCGGGCCTGACCCTCTCTTCTACAGCTGTTATCCCATAGATGCGCTTCATATCTACCCGTCCACCGGTGTCTGCACCAAAAATACAACAAAGAGACTCAGAGTCAGAGATACTCTTTCTACCTTTTAAAATCAATATTTATTTATCTCTCATTAGTTAAACTATTCAGTCAAATCCTCAAACCCCGCAATTTACACAGAAAGTCGACTTAAAAGCCCAACTCCCTTTAATTATTCCCACCAGATGCATGCATTCCCACCAACATTAATCAAAAACCCTATTAACTAAAAACTAAAAATATCAACATTATATCAATAATCAATCAATTAATTAACCGAGGAAAAAATGGGATTATGGGATGGATTTATTCTTCTGACCTAGTGACCCCTCTGTAAATTGAAGTCCTCTGGCCAAAAGTATCAGCAATCTTCTTAGAGCCGTCGTTGTCGACGGCAACAATGGCCTTCTGATCAGAAGAGCTCTGAGTGGTGGTGACACCAAGCGACAAAGCATTCGCCGCGCAGCTCGAGTTGTACACCCCTAACTCGTTCCCGGTCGACTCAATAGAATGACCCGCGAACTCGGCGCAAGCGAGCTGCTGCTGCTGAGTCGTCCGGGCCATGGACGCCGAGTCCTCCACCTCCGAACCCGAGTTGGTCGAAAACGCTTGGAACCCAGTAATCGCCTTGAGATCTTCCTGGTGCTGGTGCTGGTGCTGGTCGCCGCCGAAGTAGGCGGAGCTCTGGTCGTAGATGTGAGTCATGGACGACGAGCCTTGGGTCTCTGTTTGGCTATCAGAATAGCGCACCATCGATGACGAATCGCCGAGAAAGTCCTCGAGCTTCGGGATATGCTGGGTGTGGTTCTGTGGGTCGACGAACGGTGACGGATTTGGTGAACCGGACTGGCCCTGCTGCTTGCTTTGGTCCTCACCGTCTGCGAAAAACACTTGGGATTTTGGGTTCGTCGGCCACCCTTAAAAAAAAACGAAAACTGTTATTATTACGCACATGCAGTTAGAGATATAGAGAGCATTTATATTTTCTTGCCAACCAAACAGAAATTTCTTGTAGTTTTGCTCCGATTCACCTCCCTCGTCAGCCAAACAGATTACAAGTTACTCGGATTTTCACGTGACCCAAAAGTAAGATTTGAGTAGGCGATTAAAACCCCAAAAACACAAAAAAATTTTTAATCATATTTTCCCAGTGAAGACTCACCACAAATAGGTAGTAAACTATTTTCTCGGCAACCAAACAGAGCACAAAGAAATCTCGATCGGTCAAAAGAGAGCACCCACTTACCGTTGCTGGCATAGAAGTTGTCGAGGAAGTAGTGGGGGGAGGCGGTGGAGGACGCGTCGTAGGGGACGAAGGGAGATTGATCGGACTCAGAGGACCTCAACATTTCCATGGGAGACATGAGAGAGAAGGACAACCAATTGCTCGCTGGAGCCATTGTATTTGTATTCGACTAATAGACGTTTGGGGTTTGCTTTTTGTCAGCTTGTAATAAATCTGAGGAACCAAAAAATGGAAGGATCGTCACAAAAAGAAAATAATTAATTAAATTTTCTCAGCAAACAAACAGCCACTTGAAAGAAAAAACCAACTTCAATTTTTTATTTTCTAATTTTTCTCCCACTCACCCAAAAAACTGAAACTGCCTCGAGCGTTACTGAAGTACGATACTCACGAGGTTAGGTTGATTAAGCTGGCTAATTAAGCTTGATTAAGGACTTGTAAGCACATGCATGCAAAACCCATTTGGGTTCTAGCTCAAATGCTTCAAAGTTGAGCTGGGTTTTAGATAGAGAAGTTGAAAGTTGAAGAGAGAGAAGGTGAAGGAAGAGAGACGCAAACGAGGAAGTTGTGGGTTAATATAAGGAGAAAAATAAATAAATAAATAAATAATGGGGGCGGGGGAAGAAATTTTGTCTGAAACAAGTTGCGGAAGATCCGGGCTGGGCTTTTGGGCTGGCTGGGAAATATGACAAAATTTGTTAGGGTTGGTTTGTTAGTAACTTTAAAATAATTCAATTTTTTATTATTTTTACCAAACTGGCCTTTCAATCTTATCACTCTACTCCAAAAGTTCTAACACTTGTCTCACATGCAGCTTTACTTTGTTAGTCTATCATGTCAGATCTATAGTCCATCTGCACCCGCTTCCAGTCTTTATAGACCCGCCACCAAGTTCAAATTCTTTTTACACCCGCTCCTCATTAAGAATTCAATACTTAACTTTTTAACTTTTTACTTTTTCTTTTCAACTTTAATTACTCAGAATTACCAATTTTTTTTAATAGACGATGTTATCTAACTAAAGAGACGGAAGAAGTGACAAGGATTAAGTTTTATAATAAGTTAGTAATAATATGGTTTAAATTTATTTTTTACGAAAATAGAATCTAAGACCTTTCACTTATAAATACAGAAAAATACTATTAAACAATAGTACTAAATGACTAATGAACACGATTTTAGTAATGGAATTTATGAGAATTTACCACACAAAACATAAATAAACAAAGCAATCGAATTTAATGATTTCCCTATTGAGGATACTAAAATGACAATTTTAGTAGAAAGTATTTTTGTTCACCACTATAAATTATGTTGCATGTTTACTATACATCTCACCATCTGTCACGTGTCCTTTTGCTTAATTTTGGTTAAATTTCGTATTAAATGTTTTTGTTTTCAAATTTGAAAAATATTAATCAAAATTAAGTGAAATGACACATGACAAATGATGAGGTGTATGGTGCTCTAGTATATAGGTTATGCAATCATAAACTAACATTATCGTTTAATGATGCACTTAGTACTACGGTTTAGTGGCATTCCTCTTCACTTGTAAGTAAGAGGTCTTAGGTTCGATTATCGTCAAAAGCGAATTTGAACCATATTATTGATAATTCATTGTAAGGTTAAGCTCATCCCCTCTCCCTTAATGTAGATAATATCGTTTGTTCAAAAAAAAAATATTTAATTCACCAAAAATGCCTCATATAGTGTTTAGCAATAAAAAATGAAAAGTGCTTTGGGTTGTAAAAACACTTGAAATGCTTTTCGAATAAGCTTTATGAAACACTTGCAATTTTCTAAAAAAGTCAGTGCGCTTTTTAAAATAATGGATCATGTTGGGTAGAAAATCTCCAATAAGCGAAAACACAATTGCAACCCGAAATGTAACAAACCTCCGGCGAAGAGAGGCACTAGTTTTGCCGGCCAATGGTCCTCTAATTTGAAGTTTGTAAATGTCATTAAGTTGAATTAAAGAAGTGAACTTATAGCACTCAAACTGTGCACTATGAATTGTTTGTAGATTAAAGTATTTATGTTAGATTTGGAGGGAATCGTAAACTTGCCGATTTGTGTTTCATGCGTAAGTGCAAACATTTTAAGTACAATGTTGAGTATTAGTTTTTAAACTTATCACAATGTGGAGCAATGAGCAATTTTGTTAGAATTTTTTTCTCTTATTTGTCTTTTTAATTTTTGTTTTCTTTGATTGAATCACATTATTTCAAGCCTATTGTGAGGTATTAATTATTGAAAAAAAAAATTGTACAAAAAAATTAATTATTAAAAAACAATGTTTCTATGGTGAAAATACCCCTGCATTAATTTGGGATATTTTTTAACATTTTTGTTTGGAGGGCATTTTTGTCCAAAACATTTTGGTGAAGCCCGTGATCCAAAAAGAGGATGTTGGTTTTATATATAAAGATATATATATATATATATATATTAAGGGATAAGTAAAACATTAAAAAATGTCCTCTCAATTAAAATTTCAAAATAAGATAATATAAAGGTAAATAAATTAAATATATATGACACACCCCGACCGAAGTCAAGGTATTCTGGCCAACACCCGAAGGTGACGTAACCAAAAAGGAAGGTGATGCATAAAATATGGATAAATTTAAACCAAAGCTAACATTTATTTAAACTAATACAGAGTGTAAGATCCCACATCAATCAACGGAGAAGGGGTGATGTGCCTTATATGTACATACTCCCCTCCCTATAGCATGAGACCTTTAGGGAACTCACTGGTTTTGGGTTCCATCGGAACTCTGAAGTTAAGCAAGTTTGGGCTAGAGCAATCCAAGGATGGGTGACCCACTGGGAAGTTGCTCGTGAGTTCCTAGAAACAAAATCGTGAGGGCGTGGCTAGGATCCAAAGTGGACAATTTCATGCGACAACGGAGCCGGTCTGGGATGTGACACAGAGAGTGCACAGTAGTGAGAAGAACCCACAAAACACAAGTGTTCAGAGCATAGATGACATTACAACATGAATAAAGCAGTCAAATCTAGTTAAGGTACTTATTACACAATCGGAAATAAGCTCCTACATTTATTTATGGAAATGTTAGAACCGCCAGAGACCCCTAGTACGCCACAAAGAATTTAGCTAATTAAGTCCTGGAGAGGCGAAAAACAGAAAGGTGAGTGGGCAAAAAAAAAAGGTTTATAAAACACATTTATTTTCTGAACATACTAACCCCTCACCGTAAAACATGTATAGTTTCCAGAAAATCATACTACGTATAAGTATGAAATCAAATGTAAATCAACAATAATTCCATAAATACGCCAATCATAACATCTCAATCGTAGCATAAGAAAATCAGGTGCTCATCAATCTATGTTAACACACGAGTTCATGGAGAAGGATTCTAACATGAACATGACTGGGTGTAATCATAATATACGCTCTAGTACTACAATCACATGAAGACTAGCGCTAGGCACATCATATACAAGCCCTAGTTGCCTATTGCAACCTAGGAGATAATTGGTACCTACAATGAATCCAAGGTGCGCGTGCGGTGCAATGTGAACATACACGTGAAGCCTGGCCCTGGCCCGAGGCAAGTACTACACCGGTGCAAGCATGCATGATGAGCAAGTATAATGTATATGAACATGTCATGACAATATATAAATCCCAACAATATAATGGCATTTTTAAAATTAAATAAAACATGGCATGATAGGCATAAAATCAATCCAAAAGCACTTGTGGAAACTATAAAACTTTATGTATAATATATAAAAACAAATACCCACTCATTGATGCGTAGTTGGATCGTAGCCTTCTAGCGTTGCTTGACCTCATACCTCCTCGGGATAGTTCTCTCATCTATGTGAAACAGCTATAGTAATTAATTAATTAGGACATACACTTAAAGGCTAGGAAAATCCCCCATAGTTTGCTCAAACGAAGGGTTTAAATATGCGAAAACATTCTACACGATGTCACGAACCCATACATGTCAACCATGTGCCACCTGAAGGTCAGACGCGCCGCTAGGTCGCGGCCACATGTGCGGCAGAATCCTCAGGAAATATTTCGTTAAATTTGACGAAATATTCCGTTATATCTAACGATGTCAGAATATTATGTTAGCCTAACAAAATATTCCTCCTTCTTCTCCGATAGAGCTCCACCGCCATCTAGTTCGCCGGAATTTTGAAAATTTGGCCAGATTTTTGTAAAAACTTTAAAACTCCATAACTTTCTCATTTCTCAACCATTTTTGACACACTTCATATGGAAATGAAGCTTGGGAAGAGAAGAACAAGTTTGTACCTTTTAAAAGTCCAAAAAGTGGACAAAAATGGACTGAAAAAGCCTCGAAGGTCTCAGACCTATTTTCGTCGTCTCAAAACTGTGTGTTTTCACATTGGCTCGACTTCAAACTTAGCTAGTGACTTTAGGGAGTTGTGTAGATGTTTCCAGACTTTCCAAACCTTGCAACTCGAATGGAAAATCATCAGAGAACTCACACCCAAGTCGAAGCTCTGAGTTCCTCCGAGTTGGATGCTCAAAACTCAATCATTTTTTAATCGGTTCATACGGATGGACTCGTGGTGATGAGGAAAGTATGATGGTGGTGGTTTGAGGTCCAATATGTGAGGTTTGATCATGGTGTTTGTGTTGCAGAGGGAAGAAAGAGGCTCAGTGTGAAGGAGATAAGAAAAAAAGATAGGGGTTTTCTGATTGGACAAAAGGGATAGGGAAGCTGTCTGATTGGGTGAGAGAAATGAGGAGAGTGATTGATTGGTTGGTGTGGGAGAGCAGGTCATGAGACAAATTTAAAGAGAGAAGTGATAAGATTTGGTGCACTTTAAAATTATACAATCCGGCTCACATTATCAAAAATAGTAATTCTAACACTAAATAATGAACATACACGTGTACAATTCTACCCGTTGTTGACGCACTTTAACTAAGCACAACTTTTTCATTACAAATCTGATTCGGGCCTAACTCTCGCTTACGCATTCGTAACAACGAATATTATTTAATTACGATAATAGTCAAAATAAATTAAAAGTCGAATAACTACATCCACGTCAGGTGCCACTTTGCCAAAATAAATTAAAAATCATCATTTTTCACACTCAGAAAAAAAATTACCTGAAAAATTAGGAACGGATCATCACAATATATATATATATATATATATATATATATAAAGGGATAAGTAAAACATTCAAAATATCAAAAATTATCTTTCTCTCAATTAAAATTTCAAAATTCTCACTTGCACACCCTATGCATAACGGGCTAGACTAACAGACGTATGCAAGTGGTAAAAAATTTGATGTACAAGTACGAAAGTAAGACAAAATTTTATGGGTATGTAAAGCTGAAAATTAAAAAACTTGACTGTAGCAAAAAACTCAATAATTCATGAGGTATACTTATGTTATTTAAATTAGAGGATTTTCCTTCTTTCAAGTGGACTCCATTAGTACAATCATGCTCTCTTAACATCCTCATTTTGAGGACATGTGAGAACCAAATGTATATTAGCTACAAGATTATATTAATTTAGATCCAAAGGTTTAAAATATTGACAACTTAATAAAGCAAAACTAACTTAAAATCCATAAACCATTAGAAAACCTTTTTTTTTTTTTTTTTAATAATTAAATTGTCGAATATCTTAAGCCTTTGAATCAAAACTAATATAATCTTGTGACTAATGTACATTTGGTCCTCACAGGTTCTCAAAATGAGAACCTTAGGAGAGCAAGACTCCCAATGGTAAGCTAGTTAAAACTTAAACTAATTTTAATTATTTCAAATTATAATTTCTAGCTAGCGTAACACTTTGATGCTGTTGCAATTAAGCCAAAACAATCAGGTTTATATGTTTCATTTTTCTACTACATTCTCTTATTTTGTTATAGCTTTCCTACTTTTTGCTTAGAGAATTTGATAGGAGTATATTTATGCGACTTTGTTAGCTTGTTTTCTTGCATTTAGTGAGTTAGTTTCTATTTATTATAGTGATTTAGTTTATTTTCGTATTATTGTAGGTCCAATTGGTGAAAATGACATAAAGGGCTAAATGGAGCATTTTGGAGCAGTTTTGGGCTTAGATTGGTTAGCATGCGTGTGGAGCATAATGGATGGACGTTTTTGGAGTTTTACATGTGCTAAATATGTCCTACAATTTGGAGAATCAAATTTGGAAGCTTGGAAGACAAGGAATCAGTTGAAAAGAAGGAATTTTATCCAATCTTATCCAAACTAACCTTATCTAATCCTATCTTATCTCATCTTATCTAAACATTATCCCAATTTATCCAACATTATCTCAGATTATTTCCAGCTACAAAAGGAGTCCTTATCCTATTCTAAATCCTTCCTATTTGATTCAAGGAGTCCTAAAGCAATGCAAAGACCCTATCCTTTTCCTCCTTGGTTTTTGCCGAACCTTACCCTATATATTCACACATTGTGCCGCAATTTAGGGAGAGAGAGCTTTAGAGAGAATTTCAAAGATAAAATATAAAGAGTGTCGCAGCTTGCAAAGAAGGAAAGTTTGGAGCCGTGCTTGCCATCCAAGGCCTTTGGATTGCTGGAGCATTTCTAGGTGTATTCTATCCTTAGTTTTAGTTTCAATGTTTAAATTAGATTTTTTTTATTTAGTTACGATAGACATGTGGATCTAATTTCGTTTTAGCTAGAGGTGAATTCAAAACCATGAACATATATGTAATATGAATTGATTACATCCAGTTATTGTTTCATAAATCGTGAATGCAATTTACTTATCTGTTTGATTGATAACTTATTCTTGTGTGTTGATTAAGGGGGCCCACTTAGTCTGCATGCATGAATTTGATGCTAAAATATAAGGGAGTTTCACCTAATAGTTATGAACTTATATTTACAAGTAGTGGAGGTTGCTAGTCACGATTGGGTTAAGTAAATTCTTGGTAGGAGTATCATGCAGTTCATAGTTACGAATGATATGTCAATGCTTCTGATTTTCGCATGACTTAATGATCTTTGATATGTATCTCTATTATGCAGTTCATGTAGGGAACTTGATAAGAATAATTTGGTTGCATCGTTGAGTCCAATTCAAAGAATTTAGGAAAATCTTATGGTTAATTTGTGCAGTTCATGGTTAACTTGGGGCATTATCATTTATGGTTTATAGGAAGAATAACTGGAAATCGATTTGTATGCATACGTGTTATGTGTGGAGAATGACCCTCTAGCTAGCCTTTCACCCCCTTAATTCGCCCAATTTTGTGCCCTTTAGTTTGTTTCTACAAGTTTGTTTGTTTAAATCTTAAATTCGTCAAAACAACCCCCCATTTAGTATTTTGAGTCTTTTTAGTTTAATATTCGTCCAAACTTCCCTTTAGTTCCTGTTTCGAGTCAATTTTTAGTTTGTGTGTTTTGAATCAGTTTAGCTTATTTTGAGTAGTTTAAGTTTAGTTTTCTGTTTTCGAGTCTAGTTTAATGATTTAGAGTTCAATTTGTGTAGATTAGCAGCCCTCCTAATCCCCAGCCTAGAACGATCCCTACTTTCATATACTACAACTATCAAAAAGAGGGTTTAAGTTTGTGTGCTTTTTTATATCACATCAAAATTCACTTTGTCAACTAATAAAGGTTAAATTTAGGTTATAATCCTTACAACCAAGGGATTTTAATCTGTGTTTAAGAAAAGAATCAAGGCTATAATAGCAAATAATATAATTTAATAAATTAAAAAATAAAAACTGTCGACATTTCAAAGAATTATCACAACTTTCAAATCACCGCATTTCTTGATTGGTGAACATTCAAACATCTAAGAATATTTATTACGGATTGTTCATTTTGGGTCAATATGTCACATGTAATTAGTTAGAACATTTTCTATGTACGTAAATCCTAAACCTATAAATAGGCACACTGATCAGAAGAAAATACACACTGATTTCTCCTCCACTTTCTCTTGTCTCTCTACTCCCTTTATTTCATGTAGTTTATTTCTAACAATTTGAAGATTTTCATTGTTTCTAGAGGGTTCTATTTTCATTATTATTTTTCACTAGAGTCTATTTATACCTACCTCTAATGTAACTTAGACAAATAATATCGTCACTAATAAAAAAATAACCAATAAATTCTTTGTTTAAAAGGAAAACTAATGAAAATGGCTTGAAAACTTTGAGTTTTAACGAAAAATGACAAAATAAAGGGTAAAGTGAATAGTACTAGAATTGACTTTTTAGTGTAAAAATGTGATTTTTCGTTAAAGTAAACAGTACCGGGAGCTTTTAGTTAACGTTCCCTTGTTTAAAATGCTTATAAATCAAAGAAGCATGAAATTTTTTTTATTTCCTTTTAATTTATGAACTCTGGGATATTTATTAGGATAGTTTTACAAGGGCAACATGCCTCAATAACAAAAATACTATATTATGACAAGGCTACCCACAACTAGGTGTATGGAATAGATCGCAAATGATAGATTGTATTTCAATCATTGTAGAGAATACACTAAACCAAAGACTAACCATCTTTAAAATATTATTTAGAAAATATGTCATTCGATCTAATCATATTGGTTTGGAAATTTTGGGTGCAAATTTGTTAGGCTATCTTCAACCTAAGGCTGGCCAGAGGGCTCATTTTAGCACTATGGTCCTCCAAAAAATTAATATTTTAATGAACAGTATATGGCCATATTTGCCTCCATCTTCAATTGAGGGTCAAAGGGTCATATAGGGCCAAACATAATTTATTATTTAAATTTAAAAACAACAACAACTTAAATTTAAAAATTACAACTTATATTTAAAAACTACAACTTAAATTTAAAAACAAAAAATTAAATTTAAAAACTACAAATTAAATTTAAAGACAACATTAACTTAAATTTAAAAACTACAACAACTTAAATTTAATATCCATAATCAACATCATCTTCATCATTTGCTATTGTAGGAGTATAGTCAGAGGTAAACAATTGCCGCTGGGTCATAATTTCATTTTTTTTTTCCTATCAAAATAGGCCATACTCATTGGAGTGTAATTCAAAGTGTTCCTTTCCATATTCTTATCATCCATTTCTTTTTGTATTTGTTTGGCCCCGTTCTTCATGCCTACAGTTCCTTTCTTCCGCCTCAAGGGAAATTTGCTCCGCCATTAATCGCAATGAGACCGCCACTTCCTGTTGAGCAGCGTAATCATCATTTGCCTTACCCTTTTCCTTCAACCTTTATGCCTTGTTTCGTCCCATAGCCCTAGGTATGGAACCTTTACCCGAAGACGGATTTTCTACCCTTGTTTGTTGAATGGTAGGAGATCTATCTTCATTCATATCTGCAGCTAAGTATGCAGATTCGAACACCGGCGTAGGACCTACTCTATGTTGAGGTGGATCTTTAAATGACACCCACCCTTTACAAATTTCCCAACAACTGTGAAACTAAAAGGGTTTCGAGCTGCCCTCCATATACAATTTCTCCACTTGGCGTACCTAGAAAATATAATTACAAAAATGAAAGGAAATTAATTTATGAAATTAAATGCAATATAATAAATATTTAAAATAAATTGTGAAAACACTTACTTCGTCATAATAATTAGCACCGATTTCATATCTACATGTAGCTGCTAACAGTGCTTGATTCTACATGCATCTGCTAACAGTGCTTAATGCCATTTGTTCAAACTTGGCTGAAGATGTTTCTTCCATCTTGAAGAACAACTCTCGTGGTTTCGGGTATTCGGTGGAGTGGTGTATTTGTAGAACTCTAAATATTTTTTGGACACATGAGTCCAAACACCTTCACTTGTTTGAGAATTCCCCCTCACATTATCTTCCGACACCCATCTATAAGCCTTGCAAAGAGCTGCATCTTCCTTTCGAGTCTAAGCCGTACCTTTTATTGCAGATGAGGCCATTTGAAAATTATTGAAAAAATTGAAGGAAAGATTATTGGAAGAGTTAAGAAAATATAATGTGAAGAATTGAAATAGAATAAAGTGAGATAGTATGGAATGGTGAAAATTATGTGAGATGGTGTAGGAATGGCTTAAGTATTTATAGAAGAAAAAAAGGAATTTTTTAAATTCATAAAAAATAAATAAAAAATAAATTTTTGAATTCAACGACTAGCTGACGTCAGTTAACCGTTGGATTCAAAATTCTCCTACCATTCCTGTTGGATATAACCGACACTAAACAAAACAATCCTGTCGGATATAACCGATAGGTATAATGCAAAATCCAGCCCCGCCCGGGGCTGGCTGGTTGGATTAGGCCAACTGGTTGGCCCTTTGGCCCTTTCAAATTCTGTGGGGCCCATGAGCCCTATGGCATAGCCCTCGGTTGAAGAAGGTTTTCAGGCTATTTTTGGCCCTATGGCCCTCTGGACCCTTCGGTTGGAGATGGCCTTAGGCCCTAGTTCTTCCATATCAGAAAAATAACATATGCTGAGCGAGTTAATAACTCTTGGACTTTCCCTTACAAATTGATTTGCAAGGCAAGTTCTATCCATGAGTTCTTAATAATTGGTATTAAAGCCAGCTTAAGGACGAAGAAAGGATTACAAAGAACCCAAGGTAGATAGAGTGGCCGAACAGAGATGTTGTGCAACTACAGAAGCGTGGTGGAAAGCAAATTAAAAATAAGATTTTTATCACAAATGGTCTTCAAAATTTACCCTTATCATCAAGATGGTCCCTGAAATTAAAAATCAATCAATGTAGTCCCTGAAAATAGGTGTCGCAAATCACTGTGGCCCTTCTGTCGCAATTCTGTGAAACATTTCGTTAAGTGTTGATGTGACACATAAATAGGCCACACAAGATTTACGAGTTTTTATCATAAATGGTCCCTAAAATTGACTCACACCATCAAGATGGTCATTGAAATTGACCTACACCATCAAGATAATCCCTAAAATCGAAAATCGATGAATGTAGTCCTTGAAAATAGGCGTCGCAAATCAATATAATATTTCCGCCATAATTATGTAAAAAAATTTGTTATGTGGGTTTAATAATTAATTAAAAAAGTTGTCTAAATACCTTTTTGCACAAGAGAATTTTTTGTTATAGTAGGATCTACTCGGAAGAGAGATCCCTTCCATAAATTCTTAAAGGCACAAGGCTTAACCAAGGCCTAAGAAGGGGTTGGAAATAGTTTTCAACCAACAATAGATGTACCTCGGTTATAACCTCATTATCTCAAGGCAGACCTCGTCGTTCTTTGAGTCACCAGACCACCAGGGAAGCGCCGAACAAACTCTCCAAGATTAAGGTTGTGAAATTGTTGATCGCCTAAATGTTAATGGTGATGTTCCAGAAGTCGTTGCCAATTAGCCAAGCTGTTACCAAAGGTGATATGGATCCAGGTTCAATTCGATGAAGGGTGTCAAAGTGTGTAAAGATGGGTGTATTGAGATTTTTTTAGAGAATAGGCAGAGGTAAAGGAATGTGGACGGGAGGACTGGGTTTTTGGTTTCACAACTTTTTATTAATTATTAAATTATTAAACCTATTTGTAATTTTTTTAAAGCTTTTTATCACAATTGGTCCCTAAAATTGACCCTCACCATTAAGATGGTCCCTGAAATTGAAAATCAATCAAAGTAGTCCATGAAAATAGGTGTCGCAAATCAATGTGGTCGTCTCGTCACAATTCTGTTAAAAATTCCTCTAAGTGCTGATGTGGCACATAAAGAGGTCCCATAGGTCTTCTTTTTTCTCACAAATGCTCCTTGAAATTGACCTGCAACATCAAAATGATCCCTAAAATTGACTTGCGACATAAAAATGGTCCCTGAAATTGAAAATCGATCAATGTAGTCCCGTATGTGAGTGCCCCAAATCAATGTAGTCCTTTCGTCACAGTTCTATCAAAAATTCTGTTATGTGCTAATATGACACATAAATGGATCACACAAGTCTAATTAAATTGAAAAAAAATTACAAATAGGTTTAATAATTTAACAGTTAATAAAAAGTTGTGAAACCAAAAATCCAGTCCTCCAGTACACATTCCTCTACTTCTGTCTATTCTCTAAAAAAAATCTCAAGACACCTATATTTACACACTTCAACACCATTCATCGAGTTGAACATGGATTCATATCACCTTTGGTGACGGCTTGGCTGATTGGCAACGACTTCTGGGACATCACCATTAACATTTAGCGATCAACATCCTCACAACCTTAATCTTGGAGAGCTTGTTCGGCACTTCCCTAATGGTCTGGTGACTCAAAGAACGGCTAGGTCTACCTTGAGATAATGAGATTATAACCGAGGTGCGTCTATTGTTGGTTGAAAACTATTTCCAAACCCCCTTTTAGGCCTTGGTTAAGCCTTGTGCCTTTGAGAATTTATGAAAGGGATCTCCATTCGGAGTAGGTCCTACTATAAGAAAAAAAATTCTTTTGTGCAAAAATTATTTAGACAACTTTTTTAATTAATTATTAAACCCACATAACAAAATTTTTTTACAGAATTGTGGCAGAATGATCATATTAATTTACGACACCTATTTTCGAGGACTACATTCATCGATTTTCAATTTAGGGACCATCTTGATGGTGTGGGTCAATTTCAAGAATTATCTTGATGGTGTGAGTCAATTTTAGGGACCGTTTGTGATAAAAACCCGTAAATCTTATGGGGCTCATTTATGTACCACATCAGCACTTAAAGAAAATTTTAACAGAAAACTGATGGAAATACCACATTGATTTGCGACATCTATTTTTAGGGACTACATTGATTGATTTTCAATTTCAGGGACCATCTTGATGGTGGGGGCAAATTTTAGGGATGATTGTGATAAAAACCCTTTTTTTTTTAATTTAATTAGACTTGTATGATTCATTTATGTGTCACATCAGCACATAACAGAATTTTTGTCAGAATTGTGACGAAATGTCTACATTGATTTGGGGCACTTACTTGTAGGACTACATTGATCGATTTTCAATTTCAGGGACTATTTTGATGTCGCATGTCAATTTCAGGGACCATTTTAATATCGCGGGTCAATTTCAAGGACCATTTGTGAGAAAAAATGACTTATGAGACCCATTTATGTGCCACATTAACACTTAACAAAAATTTTAACAGAATTGTGACAAAATGACCACATTGATTTGCGACACCTATTTTCAGGGACTGCATTGATTAATTTTCAATTTCATGGACCATCTTGATGGTAAAGGTCAATTTCAAGGACCATTTGTGGTAAAAACCCTTTAAAATATAACATAAGTTATTTAGCGCTATAAAGATTTATATAGAATAAGTTCACCATCATCATGTGTCCTATTCTAATAAATTAATTGCATGCATGTGAATTTTTTAATACATAACATTATATTATTAAATATAAACGCTGCATAACTGTGAACCAAGCCAATGAAGTTGCTATTCTTTAGCGCCCTTCCATTACAGGTGTAGCATTAGGGGCAAGTTCTACTATAGACGATTGACAATATTCCTTCACCGAATTGCGATTTCTTTTTACCATTTAAGGAAGAAAGAAGACAAACAAAAGCAAACGAAACCAGGGAGAAAATACTTTTTACGAGTCATAGGACTCACAGCCCCTGTTTAATTAGTCAAATGAGCAACAACAATGCAGTAGCCTGTAAATATAGCCGATTTAAGCACCCTTTTTCTGCTGTGAAAAGCAGCAAACAAGGCTAGAAAAGCATTTTTGTGTTTTGGCTGGAAATCAGATCCAGTGCGCGACCAGTGACTGGGAATACCGGAAACAGGAAGCCTGATCATTTGGGGTTTTCCACTACAAAATTAATACAAGGCTCCCTCCCCAGCATTTTTTTCTTTTTCTTTTTTTTTTTTTTTGGAAAACCCCTCCCTAGCTTTTATGCCATGGACAAGAATTGTCTGCACTTCCACTTCCGATGCCCTCCCGTGCTCTTCTGTTTTGTGTGGTCACGGTTAAGCCACGTCAACATTTTATATTATTTTTTTTATAGAGATAATAAGACAAAAATGAATAGTAATATAAAATGTTGACGTGGTTTAACCATAACCACACAAAACATAAGGGCACAGGAAAGCACCAAAAGTGGAAGGGCAGACAATCCTTGTCTTTATGCCAAGTGATTCTGGAAATTTTGTTTAAAGCATGCAGTACACGTGTCTGTAGATCATCATATGTCCCTCGAGACTGTGCTATATAAATAGCAAAACCTATAATGTAGTCAGTCAATCTATCTCAATAAATCTGTTATTTATTTGCAATTACTTTGTTTTGATTAATTGTATTTTTTTTTTTTTTTAGTTGTCTCTTGGTAAAATGGCCATAGGAATTAGTGGGTTTTGTTGTGTGCAGTGGCAATACCGCAATAGTTTTAGGATTTTATGGGCGTAGGGTTCGTTGTAAGTTAGCAACTCAAGGTAAAATACTCAAATCACGCTTCGTGTATTTTAATTAGAGAAGTGTTATTGGTACTTTAAAATTTTCATTATACACTCCTCACAAGTGTATTTTTTTTCTTCCAAATATAGAAAGTTTGGAGTGTAGAATGTGATTTTTAGAATGCCAATAACAATTCCCTTTAATAAAATGTTTTTAATTAATTAATTTTTATTATTCTTTTTGATGGAGTACTGTATGAGCTAAAGTAAAGTATTATGATATTGATTATAATTTTCTAAACCCTAAAGTAAAATATTATCTTGCTGACTTGATCATTTTGGAGATTCAATCGCTACAATTAAACAAAACCTTGAGTGATTCTTCAATCAACCTAATTGCTTTTCAACACAAACTCAATTGCTCTTCAACAAAACTATCTTAGCTCTTCAGCTACAATCTCAAAATCTCCATTCAAGCAAACATACTTTTACAACTCTGCCAAATTGCCACCCTGTATGATTCGGTAGATGTGCAATCTTACCACTCTGATTTCCTTTTTGAGGCTCATGTTTTGTACTAAGTTCAATCTAACACCAACAATCTCACGAACTTCTCTAGCATTATCTTGTCCTTCATGGCCTTAATTTCTTAGAGTTTTATTGCTTTCTTTACATTGAAATAAGTTAATTAACATTTCAAGTTATGTAGTCCAGCCCATCGGCCTAGATTTTACTTTTATAATGTTTGTAATTTCGACTCCATGAAATGATTACATATTATTTCTCATTGTAGTTTCATTTTGCTTGTATTTACTTTTTAGGCAAGTATACACGAAATTACTGAATTTTAAGCCCTTGTTTGCTCAAGGAACCAAAAAGAATATAGTAGAATAAGCGTCCCACTCAGTGAACATTTGTTTGGTTAAGACGTCATTGGCGCGTAACTTTCACACTTACTCACACAAACATTGTCTGTTGACATCCTTCAATAGTGGCACGTCTATTCTTTTTTTTTCTTGAGCCATCTCATGGCACTGAGATCGAAAACAATACTTGGGACAAATACGTGTTGAACATCGTGCATAAACGCTATCTGAGTTTTGGCACCAACATTACTCATGTACAAGCATTGCTAGTAATTCTTTGCCTTGTCATGCAATAAAAGCCACGATAGATATGGAACACACACACACGCGCACATATATATATATATATATATATATATATATATATATATATTGTTTGAGAATGTTTCACAAAAACCATTGTTAAACTAAAGGACGATAACTAACCAAATTACGTAGTTAGTTTTTTCATATTAGGTTTGTTCTTGTTTGACTGTATTTAGCTCTTGAAGACTGACTGAGGAGCTAACTAAGCTTGCTTTGCTGTCTCTTTCTAGCTTAGGAAGCTAGGGTTTAGGACTGGTTTATTTGAATTAAACATATTTACGCATAGAGCATGAAGACTTCGACCATTAAAAATACAATACGACACACGAACTACGTAGCACGTAGAGTTGAACTATTTGTTGGGACTTTGATGCCACCATCTAAAACCTGCGCAAGCAAGACAGTAAAGTAGAGCAAAGTAGGTTTTGACGTTTTGTTTCATTTTATTATAATAAATAAATTTACTTAATTAAGTAAATGGGAAACCCCGCTGATTTTGCATGAGACGTCGCCTTCTCTCACTGCGTTCATTAATCTGTTGGAGCATAAGATGTATGACCATTATTGTAAGAGGGACGCCTGCTTCTGGACTCTTGAGTCCTACAAAACAATAATTAAATTAGCTTTTTCTTTTGGTTTTCGGACATGCATGTACGCTGTTTGGCTGCTTTCAATTGTGACAATTATATGCAACCATGCAAGTTGTAAATTGTTTCTCTATATAATATGGAGGTGGGGATCCATTTGCATGGCCATGACAGTATTTCCGTTGAGCAAACTAATTCTATACATCCTCAGCGGCAATCACAACCTTTTTTCGTAGGTAATTACTTGCAAAAATGAGAAGTAGTATACACATTCCTAAATAAACCAAGTTTGGAGAAAATACGTTGAATTTCAAATGGTTCTCGTGGTAACAAAAATCCGAGGTTCCAATCTTGACGAATTTTTATTTTTAATTTTTCTTCTCATCATGGGCAGGAGAACTTGATGAGGTTCTATTGTAAAACCGACGATATGTTCGCAGTAACATATAAAGTAAATAAGACACAATATTTATAAGGTTCAGCAAGTATGTCTACGTATTCAGGGTAACACTAGTGGTTTTTCTCATTATATGAAATAATAAGAATACAAAGATAACTCTAACTATTATTTTCTCTCCTCTCTAGCCTTGATATAGCTTCTAACTCTCTCAAATGGATGATGAGAATTGAACAGGGGATTGAGGAGAACAAAGGAGTTGAAGGTGTTTGCGTGTGCTTTTTGGGTGCGTTTTGGTGTCATTGCATATGTAGGAATAAGGCCACCCATATTTACTTTGACATTGTACTATTTTGTTAGTGTTTACTACTTTCATCATTTCATAAAAGTTCATGTGTCAGCTTCAAGATTGTTCAGATTATTTTTGGTTTCACAAATGCCTCTATACTTGCTATGCTACGTACCGTAAAGGGCAAAAGGTATAAAATTCCCAAGTTGTGTAGGCTAACCAAAAGTTGTTTAGCTTGTGTCAGATTTTGGTGGCCTTCGTGCTAGTTTTATCAATTGCCAGAAATTTTGTGAGCTACTCTTTTGCTTTAGCTCCATCTTCGTTATTCAATTGCCTTGAATGTTCTTGAAATTTTGCTTGTTTGAAGTGTCTTGCAAAACGTTTAGCCATAGAGTTGCGAACTATTCACGCAATTTTAATAAAAGTAGGCGATCTTACCAAGCGTGTCTAGGCCGTGAGTTTTGGCTTGGTGGAGTGTTAAATAGCTGAGTTCATCGTGAGTTGCTGCCCTTGACCGTGTGTCGCTACTTCATTTGTCCTTAAGTCACCGATCCTTTGAGCTGTGTGGCCTGCATCACAACATAATAAAGATATGTGAAACACAAAAGTCGCAAACTGGTCACACCAAAAGTATGTAGTTGTTCGGAAATTCATGGTTAGTAATCCAGGGGGTGTTATGCGCTTATGAGTTTATGGAACTTGTAGGCTGCGTAGCTTGTCAGCAGCTGTTAGAGTTCTAACTAGTTGTAGCAAAAGTGCGTAGTTGTATGGATCTTAGTGGGCAGTAGTTCAGGGAACGTAGTGCACTTTGTGCTTCTTCTGGTAAAGAAGCTTGGGTTCTCGTGGATTAGGTCATAGGCCAAAATCCTTCAGTTAGTTAAGTCAAGTCTAGGGATCCAAGAAGACACTATTATGGCTAATTTTAAGAATGCTGACCCAGGTTGTCGTGCAGCCAATTTGGGTTAAGATTTCCTTAAGCAACACATTAATTGCCTTTATGTCTATATTACCTTGATACTGCATTTCCCATGGTTGTAAGCCAAACTTTTTCCCTATACCAAGTTACTCGAATGAATTTTTTTTTTTCTTCTTCAGTACACGTAATAAATACTGAAACAATGAGTATTTTTCTCTTCTTCCCTTCCAAAGACTCACACTGATATTGCCTAACATGTTCAACACCAAATTGTGTTGGTGATGACTTTTGGTTGAGGTCATAATTAAGCACAATTTTAAATCTACAATTCCTATGAATGTATCAAACATTGTAGCATATTCTCTCTTTTATGGTGTCCTAGTGACCTGGATGAGGATTATATGGATGAATATCATGAAGAGGTGCATATGAACAGTCGATGACCCTTCAATTGACCCAGTTTGTATCTTACTCAAACTCGCGCCCCCTTTCAAACATTGGTTGAAAAAGTTTCTTACTGTCGCATCCATCTCATTTCTTGAAATATTATCCTGATATAGTTAGAATTGCCTCAGTCTCTTCGAAGATCTTTTTCCACCAGAACTCTATTGTAACCGAGTCTCACCTTCTTTGACTCGAACTAGGACTCATAACTTGGTCGTATTTTGTTATGAATTCGGGTTTTATTCAGAAACCAATCCTAATCATTGGGTAGTTAATCCAAATATTATCAGAAACCCATCATGATCCTTAGCCTATCCTATTTCGTTTAGGATTTGGCCATAGCAGAAACCAATCATGATCTCTATGCAATCCCACATCGCCTAGGATTCGGCCATACCATCAACAATACATTAGACTTTCAACCTCCTTCATAGACTTACTACCACCTCTCGGTCAAGATCTACGATTTCAAGCCCAAACATGGTGCACCAAACTTCAACTTATATACAATATTGGCACCACGTCCATGGTTGCACTTATTACGATGCTGCCAATAAGTGTTTTTCTTTTTAGCAGAGCTCTTTTTTTCTAATCCATTTCTCTTCTACCTCAACCATAAAAATAAAAAATAAAACTTTAAAACAAAATGATTACCTAATGTGTGCTAAAAATTTCATACATCAAAAGGGGTCTTGTTTGGGATGACATGATGATTTATTGACATATCCAAAGTGCTCACTCTCTTTTTCATAACGTGTAATATTTCTGAGTCAAATTATCGCTAACTATTGTTAACCTTTTGGTTCCAGTGAACTAATTCAAAGTCTCCACCCACGAAATAACGGACGTGTCTCAGACTGGCCACCTTTTTAAGGAGGTTGGTCACAAAATGTCACCTATCCAGCAGCAAGTATATCTCTGAATAATATTGTTCTAAAAAAGCAATGCCTTTAAATAGCAACAAAGAGGACTTTATGCGTGGAACAAATTGCATTTCTGAATAATATAAAAATTATAAAAATGAACCAGACTTCGGACTCGTTAACAATATTAAACTAGTCGAAAAATATGTGAGAACAAAAGAAAAACATATTAGATCTGATTCGTCCCACAAGCAGTCAGCAATATGGTTCGAGGCCATACCTCAGCTGAACAAGTTGAAATTTTGTTTGCATATTATATATATATATATATATATCCTTGCTCATCCTTTTGAAACGGCATGTTACATCACACGTGCTGCACCAGACAAAAGGAATGTGAAAACCCTAAATATATATATATAAACAAGCGACATTTGCATGCACTTAAAGTACACGTCTCCCCAACCCGATTTACACTATCGTTTCCTTGTATGCAATTAAAAAAAGGATTTGAATCCTCTCTTGAGCAGAGGGTTCAAAATCTGCTGACCAAACTATATGAACCGTTGGATCAAAATTCAACAATTACAATTATTATAAATTTTAACGGTTCGTATTGCTTGGTCAGTAGGATTCAGATCCTCTGCTCAGGAAATGATACAAATCCTTTAAAAAAGGGTAGTAGTTGTAGTAGAATAAAACCATGCGATTTCCTATACCCTCCATCTCAACCCTGAGTATTGAGCCACGTAAACATACGTGGCAGTGTGACTAGCAGATAAATCAAAGATTCACAGATAGCATATACGTACAATTCTTAACTCCTCTGCCAAATCCTCTTCCACTTTCTCCGTTCTCATTCATGTCTATTGTGTAAAAATGTATGCTACTCAGAAATCGTTTAGGCAATTTAATTGATGAACAATGTGATATCTAAAACACTAATGTTGTTAATGTGTATTGGCTCGACATGATACTCCACAAATTTGTTAAGGTACGTACTATCTAGAATATTATTATTATTATTATTATTATTATTTAAAAAAAAGGATTAGTTAGTAGCTTTGCCACGACAGTTCATCATTCTAGGGGTCAGGAAGACTCACAAAGGTATTACAGACTCTTTCTGGGCACCATCGTGTGATTTACCAGTACCAGAAATCAAACTTAAGACGTGCCGTATAAAATACGAGTTTGAATTCGTCACGAACCACTGGGTCACCTTGTAGCGGTTGTACCATCTAGAATTTAGGTCTATGTGATTAAGTTGGAATAACATGAAGACGTGGTTTGAAAGTAGTGAACACTTAAATACCAAAGTTGCCAATGTGAATTTCTTGTCACAGATCCTCTTTTTTTCTAGCCTAAGAATTAAGTAAAATAATAAAGAAAATGAATTATTATTATTATTCTAAAAATCTCACTTTGTACTTCTTACAAGTGTAATTTTCTTTTTAATTATAAGTTTAAAATAAAGTGAGATTTTAAAAATATCAATGCCAATTTATTAAAAAAATAAATTAAGAAAATCTGAGATTTTGAAGATCATATCTAGAAAAGAACTATACAAAAGAACACTTGAACAATATCATCCACTTGAACTGTATCATGTCGCAAATAATTGAGTTGAATGGTGATGATGATCATCATCGTTCTTATCTTAGCCAGGGTTCTTTCCCGTCCCTTCTTTATTAAAAACTAAAGATCCTTGATAAACTCGGGTAATCACTACTTTTGACCTTTGACCAGGAAAAGCACGTGCACGGCATCTTTGCGTTCGAAATATATCTCGGTGATTTCGGTGACGCACGTGCATTCCCTCTGTCTCCTAACCCCGACAAGCTTCTATTAACTTAACATAATCATGCCTTAAATGTTAAAATTCTCTTTTTCAATTTTCACTGACATAATCACATCTCCTCTTTTTTTTTTTTTCCCATTACTTTATTCATTCTCTTCTCAGTTTAATAATAGATAGTTTTTAAACAAAGTAATTCTCTACAATAAAAGTGAAAATGAATGCTATTCTTGTACTACGATGTTGGTTCAAACCTATCGACTTACTAATTTAACATTTAATTATATTATAAAGTGAAATACACTAATACTGTGTCTACTTATATTTTAACATATAATGTACCACTTTATATTTCAATCATGTAAATAATTTATTTTAATAAGGCGCCGATTTGGTGGAGTACTTCTGAAATATGATATTCGACTTCCACGTTGCCTGGGTGGGAGTCTAATACAAATTTTGTTTACCGTGCATGTGCTCAAGTTTATTTTATAAAGGTTCTAACACATTTTCTGACAGTGATCAGAATGGTGCCTACTTTACACATGATCTAAGACCAAATTATACTTAGATTTCTTTGAAGTTAGGGTTTCACATTCATCACTTTGGGTTTTTGGGTTTGTCCCATGCTCACTTGAACTCCATTTCATGGCGACATCTGAATCTCTGACTTTTCTGATACAATCAAATTATTTGGTGTATAATTTGTTGAATTATGGTTAAAGTTTCATTTTGGCCCTCTATTAATCCACAAAAAGGTGTAAAAAAAAACCAGCACTCTAATTTTTTTTAAAAAGAAAATAGATATATCAAGTTGGTTAAAATATTATTTATTACTTATGATGCACTACATACATATGATAATAGTGGAATTGAATGGGCTCTATATGATGGCAATAGGCTGCAGTAACCGAATTGATATGCCAATAACCTAATATAGTAGAAATACGCAAAAAACTTACCTAGGCTACATCACACCTTAGCTGTGAGTGTAGCTCTGCCAATGCCATCCTCCTCATTTTATACATGGAAAACAAAAAAACAACTTCAGTGTGGACGTAATCCAAATTCAGATGAACCACAATAGATCGTGTGTTTATGTAATTTGCTATCCCACATAATTAAGTTAATCCAACATTTAGTATAAACAATGATAATAACAGTTTGTTCTATTGCATGATAGTATGACACGTGTTCGTGATCATTTAGTTCAAAAACACTATAAGAAGACATTTTATTGACCAAAAGAAATGAAGTGTGAGATGTTCACTTCTATGGTCACTGGCCAATCTTTTGTAATAAAACTCTACGTCTAATAATATGTTATTAAAGTTGTGATAATATCGGTGATATTGGTGACGATTGTGATGAGTTATGTTGAACCTAAGTTTATTAAATTGTTAGTTCATAATATAAATTTAACTAAAAGTTCATCATCTTGTGAAAATTTTAAACTGATATTATATGTATATGATAACTAACATGTAACTAATCCCTTAAAAGAACATTTCCATAACATACCTAGTCTTGATATACGTTTATTACACACTGAGGAGGTTTAGATTTTAGGAGCAAAGACTGTGGAGTTTTGTATATAAATAGAATGAATGAATGAACGATTTTAATTGTCTGATCCAAAACAGGTTTCAACTAACTTAAAATGGAAGATAATTAATTAAAATCCATTTTTTTGGTCCGAATATAGCTGCTTATCATTAAAAGAGAGCCCGGCCCAGAGAAAACATACAAGGAAAGAGAGCCGTACACAAAAAGCTAAGACAGACAAAAGGCGATTAATTCGTGCAAGAGAGATACCAAGAAGTAGGTCGATGGTGAATTCCACTTCTCGATTTGGGGCTATCATAGGTAAATCTTCGGAAAAACATTTGGTTGAATACATGCACATCTTCAAGTCATACCGGATTGCCTTCTTCCACTACGACATGACCTAAGAAGCCTTCACAACCTTTTCTCAGCATTAGTTTTGTCTTTATGACGGAGATTAATTCGTGCTTGAGTTTCCTATGTTTGCCTATGTGACTACATCATGCCTGGTCATCGGAAAGTGACCACTCTTTGTCGACAGTCTACCAAGGCATGATTTTGATGCAGTCAATCCATCCTTGAGATCATGTCGAAGTCCACAATATCCAACAGAATGAGATTGGCATCATCTGATTAGCAATGAGAACGGGGCATCCTCTGTATTGCTACTAAACGTAACAGATTTTGCCTCGTGGCATTGCAGTTCCCATATTGTAGTTGACAACTGTACCTCGTAGTTGAGCCATTTGAGCAAACAAAGATTATATGACAGAATAGGTGGCACCTGGATCAATGAAAACTCCAGCAAAGGACCAAGGTGTTTAACGTACCAATGGTCAAGTGAGAAATGTTCTGAGCATCCTGGTGGTTGATATTGTTGACACAATCATGAATTTGTTGTCCTCCTGCACCGCCTGTTCCTCTGCTTCCTCAATTCTGATTCCCTTGGCCCTGGTTGCCTCGGCTAGCCTGCATGTTAACACTTCTCTGATAAATGGGCTAGTCTTGCTCACTTGTTGAACAAGGCCAACAAGTAAACCAATAGTACCATAGTCTCTATGGTGCATACCATTTTGCCCATCTACGTGAAATGTGTGTAAAACATTCGATGTATGTCCGATTTACTTCTCGTTCACACTCACATGTTCGTAAGGACAAGTAATATTTAAATAAGACGAGAAAATAATTAAAGGTGAAAAGAACTCAGATGTACACGTAGGATTTTTTGTTAACCTATTAAGGGCATTTTCATAATTTTATAATCGGAGGATAAAATAAAATAAAGTTTAAGACGGGATGTGACACATATCACCTACAGTTGCCGCATCTTGGCTCTCTTCCTTTCTCTCCCATTTTCTCTCTTGCAATCTCTCTCTCTCTCTCTCTTTCTCATTTTCTCTTAATTGTTAACAATTGTAACTCCAAAGGCACGCACCATTCCTCTCCCTTCCGATTTCCAATCTTTCTAATTATTCATGCGATTTCATTTGATTTTAAGGGTTCAATTTCATATTTTGTAAATGGGTTCTATTTTGATTTGGGGAAAATTGCAGCTTTCCATCCATTTGGGAAAGAAGACTATGGACCCTAAAATAATTCCAAAAATTCTAGAGACGACACATGGACTTTTACTCAAGAAAGACAAGACTGCCCTCATTAAATGGGCATACTCCTCAGATACACGAGCAACTCACACCCCTGAAGGTTCTAATAGCTGAATACGAATGCCCATAGCTCACCTGCCCATGGTAAGGAAAAATCAAAGCATTAAAGATAAGGATTAATTACCCAAATCCTATCTTTAATACATTCCCAATTGAAGATTGACTTCATTCAAGTAAATAATCCCTATTTAAATCAATTAGGGATAATTACTCTATTATCTCAAGATATTATTTCCTATTTAATATCTTAAGAATATTTCTCCATAAAACCTTGGCCAATAGGATGCCGCCATGGGTAGGGTAAAACCCTAACACCATGGCCAGCCACTCCCCTATATATACCCCTTATTATACCAAATTTCGGTAAGCTTTTGCTACCCTAAAAAGCCTTAAAATCTTTACTGTTCTCAAAGAAACTAACTTAAGCATCGGAGATCCATTGGCCTAACCACCCCCCCACCTTGTGGGCGTGTGAGGCTTAGGTCCTTGATCAAAGGTGTTGATTGTTTTGTAGGTGCATTTTCGTCAAAGCAAGAGACGGTGGAAATTTGCATCAACAAATTGGTGCTTTCATTGAGAGCCAATTTAAATACTCGAAGAAGCCTCTTGCATTTGGTTTCTTGAATTTTCGGTTACGTTGAATTTCTCACATGTTGTATCAATTAATTTTTCCTAGAAAAGTTTCTTGATCAATTCCTAGAGAAAGGGATACAATGGTAGGAAATTCAGAAACCATTACGAATGGAACCCCGTACGTACAAGGATTCAGACTGGTAAGTGGAGACGATGACATAGCCCCGAGATGGCGATCCTCAAGACTTAATGCGATGACAGGAGGAGCCTCATCGTCGCGAAGCCACACCACTATCGCAGCCCACGACAATGATTACCGCAGCCGCAACAGCCCAAGCCAGAGCCTAAACGTATGCTACAGCAACCCACTGTGCTGCACAGGAGCCCATGGCCCAAGGCCAGGAGGCCCACAACAGGCCCAGGGCATGAGGCCAAGCCCACTACAGCAGCCGTAGCTACCATCTAGCAAGCCCAGGCCCACGGGAACCCAACATAGCTGGCCCAGCCAGCAGGAGCAACCCACAGGTAGGCGACTCAGGCCCAGCTTGCTGTCAGTCGAGCCCAACCCACTACAAACCGAGCCCAAGCTCGAGATGAGCAAGTAGCGTCCCAATGCATAACGTAGGCCCAACATCAGCCAGTCCACGATTAACCCCAGCATGCACCCACGCACGCTATAACCACCCAGCTGGGTTGGCCTACCCCACAACCTGTTTTAACAACTCGGCCCTCTGCTCAATCCAATCTGAGGCTACTTCCGGCAATCCAAATTTCGACGATCGGTCCCATGATCGACCCAGGGTTATTTCACCCCACTTTTATGCAAGAATGCCTGCTCTGGGCTTAAGCTTTGTATATACAGTCCACTACACATGGAGATGCCCATTATCCAGACTTTTCTAATCCATATGGCAAGCACCACCTGCCCCACAAGGTCGCCAATTTGATAAGTGCCCTTACACTGCAGACCACCTTGGTGAACCAACTTCTTGAGCGCATCGAGACACAGCACGTGCCCAGATGAGGTGTCCCAAAGTAGAATAAGGACAGAATAACGTGACTTATTCTAGCGACATCTCGGCAAAGAGCCGTTCAGCTCGTTACAAACCATGTGTTCGGGTAGTGTGCACTCTTATTTAAGCTGTCAGGAAAACATTTTCTCCCGCCTTAGTACATAGAGAAATGTTTATTCTCAACTCGGCTCACGAGTCAGTGCGTATTTGAGGTTGGGTCCACACTCCTATAAGCACTTAGGACATTCCAAGAAGATCCTCTTGCGAGGCACCGTAGATAGCCATATGATGGACCAAAGGGAGCACGAGAGCAGTTTAGCTCAAGTTCCACTTGCAGCCCCAACCAAGCGTGAAGGTAAGCATCACAGAATGAACCATGTGCACCGCGATGGCTGCACAGACGAACATGACATGCTGAAGAGCAACATGGACCAACAAGTTAATATCGGGGGCAGTCCAAGAGGAAGTACAAAAGCTCATAGCAAAGCAACTGTGTGGATTCCAGCACATTGAGATTACTGACGATGCCTTTCTTAGAGACGTGGCCAACATGAACAGGGCACTGTTTACAGACGAGATTGAGCAGGCGGAGCCATCATAGAAGTTTAGCTTGCCATATTTCACCTTGTTCAAAGGAGATGAAAATCCGAACAAACACCTGATGCACTACCGAAGCGCCATGACCCTCTACGGCAACAATGACGCTCTCATGTGCAAGATCTTTACCACGACGCTCCAACGCGAGACCCAAGGTTGGTTCCATACCCTGCCGCCATGCTCAATTCGGAACTTCAGCGAACTTTCCTTGGTTTTCACTAAGGAATATTCGTCCTACAACTCGATCAAGAAGAAGTCTGACCACCTCTTCAACATGAAGAAGGAACTGAATGAGTCATTTTGCATGTACATCAAGAGGTTCAAAGTAGAGAAGGAAAAAATCATCAGATGCGATGATAGCATTGTAAGCTCAGCCTTCTGTAAAGAGGCTCCCAGTAGATCACCCACTTTTCGGAGAGCTGATCATAGGCTAGAACTTAACCCTGGCAGATTCTTATACTTTGGCACAAAAACATTCCATATAGGATGAAGCCAAGCGCTTCCAAAAGCCGTCTGAGCAGCTGTGCAAAGATGTTGAGCAAACTTAGAAGAAGGTGAGCGATAAACCGCTCAATGACAAAAACAAGCCAGGAAGTAGATGCAGGGATCAATCTTGGGCGAATGGAAGCTCAGATCCCAAGACGTACACCAAGTTCCTAGTCTCGATCAACCAGATCATTCTTGACCTTAAGGATAAGCCGTGGTTCAAGATGCCGCAACCCATGATGGGAGGTACCTCCAAGATGGACCAGACAAAGTACTGTGCATTCCATAGAGGTCTGGGGCATGTAACCAGTGACTGCATCACATGGATGAGGTACCTTAAGAATCTCGCGAAGGAAGGTAAGTGCGACTAGTATGTTGACAAGCCAACTGCCTGACCAAGGCGAAAAGCAAACGCTAATGCAGAACCCCCAGCCAAAACGATCCGAATCAACGACATCTTTGCCGAATTCGAGCATTTAGGGGTCACCAATAGTCCCAAGAATAGGAAGATCCAGCAGACGATATCAGTTTTTCAGATTCAAGCCATATATGATGTACCTAGACTAATCGTCGGCTTCACTAAGTAGGACGCTGAGGGAGTAAACTTTCCCCACGACGATGCCTTGGTGATTTCTGCTTAACTAGCCCATGCCATCGTATATAGAATTATGGTGGACAACAGCAACTCAGTCAATATCCTACAATTGTTACTCATCCAGAAGGTAGACCTGGAAAGCACGATCAAATGTAAAGTAGAGGTCTTGACTGAATTCAACGGACTTACCTCAATTGCCATTGGCACAATCACACTTGACAAAAACAGCCCTCCAATTATCTCATCATAGATCTTCATGATTATTAGTGACCTATCACCCTGTAACGGAATATTTGGTCGACCTTGGTTAGTGAAGATTGGAGTTGTGACCTCGATCGAGTATCAGAAGATCCGATTTTGCATCCCGCGAGAAGCAGTCGGAGAGATTAAAGGTGACTTGGCCATATCTCGGTGATGCAATGTACAAGTTTTCCAGGAGTCGAAGAAGAAATCTTTTGCCCTAGCAGTAGCAACTAAAGTGTAGAAAGACGATTCTACCTCCACTAAATAACAATCGCAGTAAAAGGGTTCAAGAAGATGTCAAGGTTAACAATGCCCTGGTAGATAAATCAGGATGAAAACCTGAAAAAGACGCCGAACACATGTCCCTTAACCTTAAGCGGCGGTCAGACCATGCAAAATGCATAGCCAAAGAAGATGTGCGCGATCTTGGATATGAAGTCCCCCACTACTCTGAAGGAGATCCAATGTCTGACCTAACAAGCAACTGCACTTAACCAATTTTTTTTGCAACCTACCGATCAGTGCAAGCTTTTTTCAAGGCTATCATGACACATAACGAGACAAATGGAATGACGAAGTGCGAGAAAGCATTATCGAACTTGAAGAAGTACCTGACATCATTTCCCCTACTATCCAAGCCAGAAGCAGCGGAGGACCTATGTATCTATATGGCAGTATTTATACCAGCAATGAGCTATACCCTCATATGAGAAGAGTTGGGGGCCTGACCACTTGTATTTCACAGTTCAAAAACTCTTCTCAATGAGAAAACCATATACTCGAAAATCAAAACTTTGATTTTGGCACTAGTTGTTGCAACCTGGAAGCTTAAGCCGTACATTCGGACGTACGCAATCATCATCATGACTCGATATTTCGCATAATCCAGATGCACAATGTTAAAGGCGCAGACATTGGTAGACATTCTAACGAACGCAACAACTTAGCCCAAAGCCATGATGGAGGGATAAATGAGCACTAGAATGATGCATCAACTTAATCTGCAGGAGATTTCCTCCAATTACTAGGGATAAAAAACATGCCTAGTCTTCATTACCTGGACGATTCCTAGAATGGCCTAATACTGGCAATTGAGCACTGCCGTCTGCCTCGCGTAACAAGACCCTAGTCGACCTCAACTTTGCAGCTCCTAGCAGTGCCAAACTTGTATCGAGGCTCCCCGCCACATCAACCCATGCTCTTTAGTGCAATTACTAGGGATCAAAAACATGCCCAGTCTTCATTACTTGGATGATTCCTAGAATGGCCCAATACTGGCAATTGAGCACTACCTTCTGCCCCGCGTAACAAGACCCTAGTCGACCTCAACTCTACGGCTCCTAGCCGTGCCAAACTTGTATTGAGGCTCCCCACCACATCAACCTATGCACTTCAGTGCGATAGGGTAAACTAATTCCTTTACACTTATCTGGGTATACTCTTCCATGCTCTTCAGTGAGAGAGGCTAAACTAATTCCCGACACCCATATAGAATTCTCTCCAGTGCGAGAAGGTAAACTAATTCCTTAACACCCATCTGGGTCTGCTCTCTAGCGCGAGAGAGTAAACTGGTCTGGATCCAGACGTGGATGGGTTGTTCGACTACTCAGTCCCCTTAAATGCATATACTACTTGTGTCGGACTGCTCCTAGAATTGGCCAAATAGACTTTTTCCTAAAAAGACTTAGCCGACTGAAGGATTCAATTTCGCGGGAGCCCATGTCTCTAACTAGAAGAGACACTAAGTGTAAGATCCCTGCCCATGAAAGAATTCGCATGACTAGATGGTTTGTCCTCAACGTGCAAGTCTTTATGAACGTAACTCGATTATAAAGTGTTGCAATACAAGTTAAGCGACCTACAGAATCAGTTACAAGTGATGCCTAAAAGATCCATATCGAGCTGCGTGCAACTTAAAAGATCAATGGATCAACAACCCGAAAGGATATGGCCTTTGGGGCGCGATTTTGCCTACACCTTAAGCCTAAAATGCCTCAAAGAGCTAGGAACGATGCATAAAGTCATCACGCGGGTTGTCTGCTTTTGTAAGTAAGACGCCTGACCGACCACACAACGGTTGGCGGCCCTAGGCAATCCGTAAGCCGAGACTTACACCTGCGATGATTACGCGAACCCGTCTGCTTATCTAAAAAGTAGTGTCTCCGACCAACGGTCTATGATTTAAGTATTGCAAAAGCTAAAGCTAAAATGTATGACTATAGTAGCTATGCGAACTCTTCTGCTTTCTACAAGAAGCACATGTTCTGCTCTACAAGTTAAAAATTTTGCAACATGCCCTGGGAGGGCTAAAAGGCTCGTGCATCCGTTAAAGCTGAAATGTACGACTATAATTGATACACGGACTCCTTTGCTTTTTACGAAAAACATATGTTCGACTGCCGGCTCTATAACTTAAAAATTTCGCAACATGCCCCGGAAGGGCCAAAGCTCGTGCAACTGCTAAAGCTGAAATGTACGACTATAACAGCTTCGCGGACTCCTTTGCTTTCTATGAGAAACATGTTTTTGTCCGCCAGCTCTATAAGTAAAAATATAGCAACATGCCCTGGGAGGGCCAAGGCTTATGCAGCCGTTAAATCTGAAATGTACAACTATAATAGTTATGATGACTCCTCTGCTTTCTACGAGAAACACGTATCCGACCACCAGCTCTATAAGTTAAAAGTTTCGCAGCATGCCTCGGGAGGGCCAAGGTTCATGTAGCCGCTAAAGTCAAGATTCACGACTATAACAGCTACTTAGACTCGCCTGCTTCTTTCAGAGGCTACGAGTTTGGCTGCTGACTCTATAAGTTCGAAATCTTGCATTTTTTTTCTTCATACAGGTAAAGCTAATTGAGCATGAAATTCGAAACTAAAACCTAAGTGACGACGTGGGATTGGCCGCTTCATTGAAGCAGCTCACCGAGCCGCTTGTCATACGGTAAAGTTGTGTAAAAGACATGGCAAAATAGAAAGATGAAGCAAGGCAAGGAAAACTGTTTATTAAATTTCTAACAAATTGATAAATCGGCCCGAAGGCCAACAAAGTTCAAATAAAGCAGAACGAAAAGGAAAAGAAGAAAATTCTGAAGTTTAAGTAAAAAGATTACTTATCGGCAGTCTGGGTAACCACTGGTCCCTCGACTGCCACGCCTTCAGCAGCAAGCTTTTATCAACTCATCCTTAGTCGCCCTTACTTGAATTGCCTGACCCTCAGCTGCTCGACCAAAGGCAGCCTTAAACGAAAAGTCAAGCAGATCAACTGGAGAAATAGAGAAAGTCTCGAAGTCCTTCTTAGAAAACTCATAATCCGACGGCATGCCCTGAAGATGGTCTACATAGCCAAGCTTGTAAAAATTGGCCTAACAAGAAGCAAGCGCCACTTCGTAACTGACCTTTTCATTCTTAGCTGTACATTCTCCCCAACAAGCCTAGTGTGAGCATTTTGCAGCTTACCCAATTCCTTTTTCAGGTTCTTGTTAGTAGACAGCGCACCTTGCTGATCCACTTCTTTGGACTCAAGCTTACTGGCAACATCCTTGAGACAAGACACTTCAACATGCATGAAGAAAAGATCATTGTCCTTGGTGAAACAAGTAGATCGCAGCTCCGAATTGATACGCTCAAGGCCTTTGATCACCGGTGCAACACGACTGACTTCCTTCTCTGGAGCTTCTAACATCGCCTGAGTTGCACAAAGCTTAGCCTTCAAATTGATGACCTCCTAATAAATGGTTTCCAGCTGCATAGAAGTGAGGGTAGACACATCAGACCCATTCAAAATGGCAATTTTAGATTCGAGCTTCTCAATCTTTTCAGCAGCCAAGCGAAGTTGAGTCGTTAATGCCACTTTGGCCTCTTTAGCATACTCGACAACATTCTGATTGACGTGCATAGACTCAGCTACCAGGATCAAAGTCTTATACATTGTAGCAATCAAGGTGGACCTCATCGAGTATGCAGGATATTTCGCAAAAGAGCCTGAGTGGACGAAACTTTTCACAACACTATCAACAAAACTTGGTGTATACATCAATGTCTTTAAGCAGGTCAGCCTTCAGCAGTGCATAAACCTTGGGAAACTCCCTAGCTTTAGACTCGGTAGATTTCTCACAACTACCCGTGCGAGTAGACTTCCCTTTCTCAGCAGACGAATCAAACGCAACAGAAGAAGAAATAGGCCCAGATGCCACCTTAGTAGCATAATCCATATTCCCGCTTTCCATAGTGGCGAGCCTCTCAGAAGCCGAACCATACTTAGCTCCCGATGAGCGTTTTAACGCAAACCGAGACACTAGGGGCACCACTGAACCTTTCTGCTGGGCAATCCTCTCAGCAATGGTCATGGCTACCTTCGGATTTGGGAGAAGTCAGATCGATGACAAGCTTCTCAGCAATAGACGAGCCCTCATGAGTAGCAGAAGAAGTCATTGGCTTCTTCTCAGCTGAAGGCTCACAAGAAGGTGAGGAAGATCTATTTTTTCCACCCTTATTGGCAGCAGGCTCTACAATAGCGATCGGGCGAGCAAGTGCCTAATCCTTTATCCACTTTATCTCTTCCTTCAGAGGTAAACTGCCTTTCTCTCAATGAAGATGACTGAGCAGCCAGTGCCACTCATGGTACTTAGCAGGAATGCCTAAGGTGATGTGCACTTTCTTCATATTCACCAAGTTCTTGAAGTTGAGTCAAATTCTAAATCTACATAAAGTAAAAATGACGATCAATAAACTGAAGTCATGAAGCAGCTCATCAAAAATTCAAGCAAGCCAGGAATGAAGCAGTTCACTTACCACTGATAAAGACAGTCGAAACACGCAGCTCAAGAGAGGAGTCAGACTCTTACTCTCCATTTAACTCCAAGGTATTTCTTGCCCACTCATGATCGCCTTTGCAGGAAGCATCAAGTAGCCTATGGCGAGACCTCAGTTGCCCCATGCCTTCCTTGTGGCCAAATTCAAAGAAGTACCATAACTCATTATGGTCAAGCCAATATCAAAGAACTTGCCCAAGTTCGATAACCCTATCATCGCACGAATTGCATTTGGGGAACATTGAGCAAGCGCCCATTTCATGTAGCAAATCACCTCTTAAAAAATATACGGCATGGGAAAAGTAAATCTTAGCACAAAGTAATACGGATGGAATTTGATAGCCCTCATCCTAGTTGTGGCACCCTCGCCACACGTTTTATGGCCACTATCATCCTTCACCCGCTTGACGCAAACCCTTAATGGAATCGCATGCTTGTACTTCTCAAGAAAATCCCGAAATAGCTCATCGAAATTGATCTTGACATGTGCAGCCTTGAAGTAGCCTACCTTGCCTGAAGAACCACTGTGACGGTAAAAGATGGAAGGTATTCGTCACTTTTGCGATCGGAGGAAGACATCTCAAAATCCCTGCAAAAAGTACAAAGAAAAATATTTGGAAGGTAGCTCGCGAGAAGAGAAACAAAAAATAATAATAAAAATGAGAGGACCGCAAAGCCCAACGCCCAAGTGCTAAGCCCTACGACCCAGCTCACCTACACGGCTAGGCCATAAGAGGGCCTAGCCCTTACTCTATATTTCTTTCTCTCTCCTCCAATGTGGGCCCGAATCGCATGATCCCAGCAGCATGCCAGACCCCATGGCTTGGACCCCAGCTCTCATTCTCTCTCACGCCCAGCACGCCACTACCGGTCCAAGGGCTTCTTGGCCCAGTCCACCAATAAGAGGGGCGAGCGCCCCGCGCTTCTCTCCCTTTCTTCCAAGCTCTAGCAGGCCCAGCCCAACTCTGCGCCCCTACGCTCTCGGTAAATGCCGAGTCATCACCTGGCCCATGCTAGCTGCGCACCGAGCCTTACTCGCGCCTCTAGCATCTCGATTCAAGCTGAATCGATTCCGGCACCCACCACTAGCAGCCCATGTTGCCCACTACAGCGCAGCAGCCCCGTGGCACCCCTACCACGTTTCTTACGTCCCCTTGGCCCTTGCCGAACTAATTTTTCAAGCCCTGGAGTTCCAAAAAAATTAAGAAGAAGAAAATTCAAATTTTTCTTACCTTGGTGAAGCACGAAGCAGTAGAACAACTCTTTGCAAGGGCAAGATAAGAAGAAAGCTAAGGGAGGGAGAACAAACTTCCTTTGGTTTCTCTCTTCCTTTTTAGAATGATGATTATTCTCCAAATTTATTTAATCCCCTACTTAAGGAAAAATTAAATAGGTATTGGGGGCAATTGGTTTCCTTTTCCTAGAAGAAGTTTGTCTCCAAATCAAGTAAAGAGATCAAGTTTGCCATCAAGTAAGGCAAAATTAAACAACTCTACAGGCCTACGCAGCTTAGGATTTCTACACCTACTGCCATTTTTCTACGTGGCTCAGCAGGTGTGAGGGCATTTGTGGAGCCTAAAATAATCCTAAAAATTCTAGAGGCGACACGTGGATCTTTGCTTAAGAAAGACAAGATTGCCCTCATTAAATGGGCAGGCTCCTCAGATACTCCCACGCGCAGCTTACACCCCTGAAGGTCCAAGTAGTTGAATACAAATTCCCACAGCTCACTTGCCGTTGGCAAGGAAAAGTCAAAGCATTAAAGATAAGGATTAATTACCCAAATCTTATCTTTAATACATTCCTAATTGAAGATTGATTCCATTCAAGTAAGTAATCCCTATTTAAATCAATTAGGGATAATTGCTCCATTATCTCAAGATATTATATATTGAGAATATTTCTCCGTAAAACCTTGGCCAATAGGATGCCGCCATGGGTAGCTAAAACCCTAACACCATGTTCGGCCATTCCCCTATATATATATTATATACCCCTTATTCTACCAAATTTCGGTCAGCTTTTGCTACCCTAAAAAGCCGTAAACACTTTACTTTTCTTAGAGAAACTAACTTAGGCATCAGAGATCCATTGGCCTAACCTCACCCACCTCGTGGGTGAATGAGGCTTAGGTCATTGATCAAAGGTGTTGATTGTTTTGTTGGTGCATTTTCATCAAAGTTAGAGACGACGGAAATTTGCATCGACAATGACGACGGTAGAGAGGACGGGGATGACGGTGAACATGCCTCTTTGTCATCCTTGTTCACCTCCTTTCGATCGACCCTTCGCCGTTGGTTGAGAAATCCTTTCCCCTTGGGACTCTTGACCTAATCGAAATAAAAACCGAATCGAATAAAAAAAAAAAATTGAACTGAATCGAACCAAACAATATTTCGGTTTGGTTTTCGATTTTGGCAAAAATACAGAACTGAAAGAAACCGAATTCACCCCTAAGAACATCTCCAACAATACTAGCTATTTTATATTATTATTATAGCTAAATAAATAATTCAAATGTTACTTTAGCTAGCCATCACTTCCAACAATACTAACATCTATGCTTAAGTTAAAATAGTTTAATATTGTTTTCTCCTAAACTTAACAACAAAAATTTAATTTCTTTCTGTTACAGCTTGATTTTTATACATTATTTTATATATTAAAATAGCCAAATAGATTCATTAGATAAACCGCTGGAGATGCTATCCGATTCCAACCTCATAATTTATAGGATGGCAGGCTAGGCAGTTGGCAGGCATATATAATAGCCAGGCCTAGAAGTGTTTTTGTAACATGTATTGGGATTGGGTTTGGACTGCTCCAAAATTTGGTTGATGATTATGACCTGTCCAAAGCCGATGACCAGTAGAAGATCGACAGAAATATCATTGGCCTTTGCTAGCAGCAGCCTTTCTTACCCAAAGGCTGGTGAAATTTACTTCATCAAAGTCCATTGGCCTAGTATAAAGTGGGTCAATGTCCTCATCATTTTCTCATTTAGTTATTCAATAGGAAATAGTATACTATTATGGCACGTTTACGTAAAGGTAATCGGAATCAAGAAACGGAATTGAATTCCAATTACGGCATACTCCGGTGTTTACCAAATCTGGAGGAATCAAAATTTAGTGGGTCCCACACAAATTTTGGAATCCAATTCCAATATTTGGCTGAATTGGAATCCAATTCCAATATTTTTCGCATCTTGCTGAATCTTTCATTGCTTCCTTCACTTCACTTCACTTGTTAGAGAGAGAGAAAAAGAAAGAGAGAGAGAGAGAGGCTGAGTTGATTCTTGCCCACTAGTTCTTCTAAGTTTTTTAAGAATTTCAATAAGTTGAAAACTTTGTTATTGGTTTTTGGATTTGTGAATTGGGTTTGATTTCAGTCCAATAAGTGAATGATTGCATGAGAATGTAGCTGGAAAAAAGTAGACATTTTCTGGAATCTGAGGTGAGAAGGGGAATATGGGTCGTCAAAACAGGCAGTCTGTCTTGCGTCTTTGGTTGAGGTCTAGGTAATATGGGTTGTCAAAACAGGGAATATGGGTCGTCAAAATAGGGAATATGGGTCGTCAAAACAGGGAGTTTGGCTTGCGCCTTTGGTTGAGGTCTGGGGAATATGGGTTATCAAAACAGGTAGTTTGTCTTGTGCCTTTGGTTGAGGTTTGCCCTGGGGGTTAGACGCTTGTGTTCAATTATAAAATGTTATAAATTACTAATTACTATCTCTGTCTTTAAAAACTTAATTGCTATAATTTATTTTGCACCAGAGCTGAGCATTTTGTGCACTTTGATATCAATGGCATGTGTTATAAACTTCAGCTCTTTTGCAGATTGAAAATGTTTATAAGACTTTTTATGATACGTGTGGACAATATTGGCCTTATATCAATCATTATGTTCTCGTTGCAATCATTCTAATGCAAATCACTATGATTGGTCTTTTTGGACATCTATTGTTTTGTTGCATGTTCTAAATTTATGTAATTTACTTGAATTATTTGGTTGTTGGGAACTTATTGAGTACATGTGATCTTTGAAATGTTGTATTGTTTAGGAAGAGTAATTTATCCCTAATTCTTTATGCTCACAAATGTTGTATTGATTAGGAAGAGTATTTTATCCCTAATTCTTTATGCTCACAAATGTTTATTAATCAAATATTCATCATCTTTATGAAATTAGGAAGAGTGAGGACAAGGTTGTGGGTTGAGCTCTCTTCACTGGTTGCAGGTATACTATGATTTATGTTATTATTTTTCCATTAATTGTGAGACTAGGTATGGAGGAAAAAAAATATAAATTTTTGTGACTGATTGTGTTCTGTAATGTTAATTTATTTTAGTTTGCCGATATATTTATTAACTTGTTAATTGAAGTCCTTCATGACATTTTTTTTTCTTCATTATTTTGAGTAGACCAATGGCTCGTCTAAGTTTGTCCACAAAGAAGAAATTACATACTACGTTGAATGTATTGATTGTCTATCTTCGAACTATATTTGTTGCATGTGCTACTTCTTGTTTCTATTCTTGGTATCGTTTCCAAAAGCGCCTTAGAAGTCCCTCAACTTCTCAAACAGTTATAAGAGTTTACAAGCAATTAGAATACTTACATGGTTTAATTTATGAGAGTGATGTGACATGTATTGCTGGACTACGAATGGATAGATGATCCTTTCATAGATTATGTCAAGTTCTTGTGACTAGAGGACAGCTACGAGCTACTCGAAATGTGTCTATACAGGAGATGGTTGCATTTTTTCTATACATTCTTGCACACCATCTTAAGAATCGCACAATTAACCACCACTTTAGAAGGTCTGGTCGAACAATTAGTAAGTATTTCCATGAGTGTATTAAAGCAATGATTCGATACCAAAATGATTTCTGGCAAACACCTGAGCCTATCCCTGAGAAATCAACTGACCCAAAGTGGAAATGGTTTAAGGTATGTAGTATCTACATGCCTACACTACTTAGTAATTACTAGTTTTTTATTTCATAGTTTAGTTTGTTAATTTAGTGGCCTATATACTGTAGAATTGCTTAGGTGCACTAGATGGAACATCGGTTAAGGTGCATGTACCAGAATGTGATAAACCAAAGTACAGAACAAGGAAAAATGAAATAGCAACGAATGTTTTGGGAGTCTGCACTCCAGACATGCAGTTTATATATGTTTTACCTGGATGGGAAGGGTTCGCACATGATGGTCGAGTTCTTAGAGATGCTGTGATTAGGAGAAATCGATTGAAAGTCCCTAATGGTAACACTCACAACTTTTTTTAGTAATTAAAATTCTTAGCTTTTGAATTGCAAGTGATATAGAGTTGTAAGTTTGACAATTTAATTCTTTGTCAACAATAGGTTGTTACTATTTAGTTGATGGTGGCTACACAAACGGAAAAGGTTTTCTTGCACCTTATAGAGGAACCCATTATCATCTGAATGAGTGGAGAGATGGTTATTGTCTTACAACACCGGCTGAGTTTTT